>NC_090648.1:30361974-30521436 GCF_040937935.1 Hyperolius riggenbachi
CTAGGACGTGCACCGACGGGCCAGCGCAGGCCCAGAGAGATTCGCCCGGCGAACGGTTCGGGCCATCTCTAATCCTGACCACAGTTGGTTAAAGTACAGAGTTATTAATTAGCGTTTCTTCCATCTCACCTGTGTGCACAACGGCTGATGTCATTTTATTGACCTGATAAAATACTTCTCTGCTAGCATGGGAAATACCATCCGAGTAAGCGTGGGATGGACCCAGGCACGTATTAGGAGAGTGGGGGGGGGGGGGGGGGGGGTTGCAGGCATCTGTTGTTACGCTGAGATTTTCGGGGGCATTTTTCGGAGGTATCTCTCTTTGACTTTCACGAGTCATTATGTCTTTGTCGTCTTTCTTTGATCTCTGGCCGCGATCCCTCCCTCCCTCCTCTTGCTTCACCTGTCGGCCTGGTCCCTTCCCCGAACTGATAACTCTCATGAACTTTGCCCATCTCCTTATCATTAAGCTAACATACAGTGAGCGGAGCAGGCTGACAACGGACCTGTAGAGGATTCACGTTGGGTCGCCTGTCCCGGAGGTGCTGCCGCCATGTGCACCGGAAAATGTTCTCGCTTCGTCGGGCTCTCGCTGCTGCCCATGGCGTTCATATGTATCATTTGCAACCTCCTGCTGATGTTTCCTAATGGGGAGACCAAATGGACGGACCACATAACACTCCAGGTCTGGCTGATGGCTGGCATTGGAGGAGCTGGTTTATTTGTGAGTAGAATATCACTTTTTTGTTATTTGATTCACTGACTCTTACCTACAAGACATTTTACAACCTACCTCCTTCACATTTAAAGGGACTCCGAGCTCTACTTAAAAAGTAAAATAGTACTCACCGGGGGCTTTCTTTAGTCCAGCGCTGGTCGGGAGGTCCCACGACGGCGTCCTGGCTCCTCTCCTAGGCCCCGCTCCGGAATGGCTGGACGGCGGCAGCCCGGGCGACACTCTGCTGAGTGTCGGGCTCCTTCTTCCGCGTATGACGCGGCTGACGTCACACGCCGGCCGCCTCGCGTCATCACGGCGGCCGGCGTGTGACGTCAGCCGCGTCATACGCGGAAGGAACAGCCCGACACTCAGCAGAGTGTCGCCCGTTCCGGAGCGGGGCCTAGGAGAGGAGCCAGGACGCCGTCGTGGGACCTCCCGACCAGCGCTGGACTAAAGAAAGCCCCCGGTGAGTACTATTTTACTTTTTAAGTAGAGCTCGGAGTCCCTTTAAGGGACAACTGACATAAGACGAATATGAAATATTTATTTCCTTTTAAGCAATACCAGTTGCCTGGCTGCCCTGCTGATCCTCTGCCTCTAATACTTTTAGCCATAGCCCCTGAACAAGCATGCAGCAGATCGGGTGTTTCTGACATTATTGTAAGATCTGACAAGATTAGCTGCATGCTTGTTTCTGGTGTGATTCAGACACTCCTGCAGCCAAATAGACCAGCAGGGCTGCCAGGCAACTGGGATTGTTTAAAAGGAAATAAATATGGCAGCCTCCATAGTCTTCTCACTTCAGTTGTCCTTTAAATAAACTTATTTCCAGAAACCATCCTACACGCAATCTCCCTCTCCAACAATACTGACAAATGCCCTCTATCTGGACATACTTTGCCGTATCCATACACATATTCACCAAAGAGAAAGAAGGAGGGAATCATTGCTTCAAAGTGTCTCAAGCCGAGGGCCCCATCAAACCTTTTGCCATGGGGCCCGGTGGCTGCTTTTATGCCAGTGTAAAGCAAAGCAGATAAATTATCCAAGACAATCTTTCTAATGCTTTTCTCATGTCTACGCAGATGCTGTGCCCATCCTGCAATGCCATCCGGGCCGGGGGCAAAGGCTGCTGTGGAGAAGGTTGCTGTGGTAACCGATGCCGGGTACGTCATAGTGCAATTATAGTAAAATGTTAGCAAAAAAACAAGTTTTGTTAAAGTAATACCTTTTGATGGCTAAATGATTACGTTTAGTTATACAAGCTTTCGGGGGAACCAGTCCCCTTCTTCAGGAATATTTCCAGAAGTAAAATACTGTATGCAGGTAAATAGTGTACTTGTAAGTGGCAGTTGTACTGGTTACTAGTTAGCAGTTATGCTAGGTACACACCATACAATTTTGTGTTGGATAGATGGTTCCTAGCATTAGGTGTCTGGTGGTCAAGTGGTTATGTTATGTGCTGGTGGGAGGTCATATTGGTCACACTTTGTTTTATGGGTGGGTGGGTCATGGGCCCCTAGGCTGTGGGGATTGCTATGGGGAGGGGGTTGTACCCTTCAAAATTGCCCTGAAGGTAAATGATGCAGGGGCCCTGCTAAAATAGGTTCACTTAATGCAAGCTGTGTAGTTGTGGAGAGCGCACCACCAGTTTGTTACTAAATGAAACACATGTGGTATTATTTTAATTGTGAAGAGTTGTAGAATGCATTTTGGTGTGTTTTAGAGCTTGGACCCACGTCACATAAAAAATAGGTACGGACGAACTCAATCCAACATAAAAAGTCATTTTCAAAATTACTATGAAACTTTTAGCAAACTTACACGAGGCATACAGTATGTGGTAACATTTTAACCATGATAAGTAGCAGATTAGAGTTTAGAGAGTTTTAGGGTTGAGGCCCATGTCTTGTGTATTCTTTTTAGCCACAAACTGAATCAAAAGCAATTACATTTTGCATATTCTGTACCAAAATAAAAGACTTGTAAAATGAAAACAAAGTGACAGAATATAAAAGAATATATATATATATTGTTACCTTAGGAACTTGGCTTTTAAATATGTATGCCATGAGGGTATATTACTATAGTTTTTGTAAATAAGGTGTTGTAATCATCGATAGTGTACATTGAGAAAGCAAAAAGCACAAAACAGAAAAAGACACCTTTATTTCCAAATACAATATTGTCACCATACATTGTACTAGGAAAATAATCTACACATTGTAATAACCAGGATGGATAAGCAAATAAAATGTGTGGGTTTAACTAATAATTAGCACTGTTCGTTGTAAAGCTATAATGTATGTAAATGGAGAAATAGTGGTGGTTGTTGGGGGGGGGGGGGGGAGGGGGGTTGCATATTTTCCCTTTAAAATGCAAAGAGAATTAGGTAATTACTAAACAAAAATATCACCCACTAAAAGCCTAATTTATCCTGAAAAAAAACAATATATCGATCATTTAGGTGTGATAAGTAGTAATATAGTTTGTGTCAAATGAATGGGAGCAGTGCTGATATGTGAAAATTGCTCTCGGGCTGAAATGGTTAAATCATTTTGATTGAAGAAACCAGATTACACAGTGTTGCTGGGATCTCGATCTGCACTTTGGAACTAATAATCTCTTGATATCGGTTGCCAGAGCTGGAGAAAACAAGCTGGGAGAAGGAGACGACTGTAACAGGAATCAAGTGAAAAGGACTAAGGACCTATTTGGAGCTGTCTTGCCTATTTGTATGGTCTGGTAAAACCCATAGGTCTGCCAGCAGTTGCGCTTGTGTCCCACTTAGAAGAGAAACCGTGACAAAGGACTGAACTTCATCCCAATCAGTAGCTGATACCCCCTTTCCCATGAGAAATCTATTCCTTTTCACAAACGGATCATCTGGGGGGGGTCTGGATGGATGATTTTGTGGTGAAACCCCACCCACAGTGTGATGTCAGGACCATGGTGCTGACATCACACTGTGGGAGCCTTGTTCCACTGTGGGAAATAACAGCCGTTTCCAACTGCCAACAAAGCAAGCAGTGTCTCCTTCCAGTGACATCACCTGCCAGCAGTAAAAATGTCACCATGTGATAAATGTCAGAATGTAAATTAGGGAGAGGAAAGCTTTTACAATGGGTAAACACTGACTACATCATTTATACATTATGATTGTAAAAATTAAGCACTTTTTTATTACATTATTTTCACTGGAGTTCCTCTTTAAAGTGAACCTCCGGACTAAAAATCTACTCAGCAGAACTGAAAAGGCTTGGTGTTTCTTTAACAGTTTAACAGCATCAGAACTTTGTTTTTCTTACCCAAGCCTCATTTTTAGCTGTACAGAAGAAAACTGCCAGGGCATTTTTCCCCTGATGCTGTGCAAAGCATGATGGGATTTCTGATGCTGTTGTTCTCCTTCTGCTGTTTTGGCGCAAATTTGTTTTTTTAAATTTTGAATTTGAGATTTGAAGCCTAGCGCTCATGGCGGGGAGGGGTGATCAGGACACAGGACAGTTGGAACTGTGTCTCATGCTCCCCGTCACCTCCTTTCAACCAAAAAGATGGCTGCCCCCATGAAATCACAAACATTTGTCTGTTCTTTTAAAACAGTGGCTGGATAGTGTAATGGTTAAGTGCTCTGCCTCTGACACAGGAGACCTGGGTTCGAATCTCGGCTCTGCCTGTTCAGTAAGCCAGCACCTATTCAGTAGGAGACCTTGGGCAAGTTTCTCTAACACTGCTACTGCCTATAGAGCGCGTCCTAGTGGCTGCAGCTCTGGCGCTTTGAGTCCGCCAGGAGAAAAGCGCGATATAAATGTTCTGTGTTTGTTTGTTTGTTTGTTTAAAACAGGGTGGGTAAGAGATTATATCACCTATCTATTTTAATTAACATAACTAATGTAACTTAAAGCGGTATTGTCACCATAAAAATCAAATTTCAACAGCAACTGGTCTGAGTGTATTAAGTGATAAAGATGCTAATCCTGCATTCAAAACTTGCAAAACTTTTTCTGCTGTTATGATTTGGAGTTATCACTTACTTAAGGATCACTGGCCCTTTAGTAGTCGGTGCCAAACAGTTGAATGCTGGGGAATCTTTTTATCTATAATATATTCCTCCTCTCCCATTTATTTTCCTGCCTAGCTGTTCATCAGAAACTCCCTCTGCTCACTTGTGTTTACAAGCAAGGCTGAGGTTACTCAGCGATTGGAGGATAAGACAGTGTAGTTCCTAGTATACACCTCAGTGGGAGTGTCTGAAGACTCTGGGAGGAGGGCAGCTAATGAATACACAATGAACAAGAGAAGGGGGGGGGGGAGAAGCAAGAGTCAGGGAGGATATGATGTCAGCATTAGCTTGGCAAGATGGCCGCTGCCTAGAATATTGTGGATAGCACAATACATCTGTTATGTAAGTAGAAGTAGTATTTATCTACTTATATATGTGTTTTCTATTTCTAGGTTAGCATGGGTGTCACTTGTTCTTTTAATGACAGTATGTTTGTTTAGGCTGAAGTTCCCCTTTAAGCAGGGGACCGGGCTGGTGGCAATGTCCTGAGCAGAGAAGCTGTGAGATGAAGATACTCAGCTGAAGGCTTCAATAGCAGCTTGTGATGCACACAGTGATGTGAGAATGTCTGGCAGACTGCGCTCAGTAGTACCAGCATATCCTCTGACAGTGCGTGTGGAAAGATAAAGGTAGCCGACGCCGTACGTCTAGTGAGGTTGGGCAGGAGCTACCAAGAGACAAATCTCTCTCTGGTCCAATCTGATTAGACAGAGATCTGTCGGCCACCCATACACCGCAGGCCGATTCCCGAGCAAATTTCAGCATGAGATCTCTAGGGAATTGGCCAAGCATGCTGCATCTGCCACCTTGCCGTTGTCCCCTAATGCAGGGGTAGGGAACCTATGGCTCGGGAGCCAGATGTGGCTCTTTTGATGGCTACATCTGGCTCACAGACAAATCAGTAGGGGTTGATTCACTAAGCTACACTGCTCAAGCAGCACAGCTTAGTGTGACAGCGCAAGTAACATTTTCAAAGTAGGCACGCTACTGCTGTAGCATGCACTACTAACTTACTCGAGCTACCCAAAAAGGAAATTGACCCACTCTAGAACCTGTCAGGTCCAGTGACTTTGTAGGACGAGAGCCCCGGACTTTGGCCCAATAGGCTGCCTGTCAAGTGACAGGCAGCCTATTGGGCCAAAGTGAGAGGGATCTCTTCCTACAAAGTGAATCAACCCCCGAGTCAACTTGCTAATTGTACAAGCTGTTAGTCGGTATTTCTCCTGTCTGGCTCTCAGGGAATTTGCTGATGTTGCTGAAACCCAAGAGAAGCTGAAGACGCGTCTGACGCTTCCGCTGCCTGGCGGATCAACTGTGTACACATCACCAATGCAACAGGGACGTGAGCCCTACTGTCCCAGTTTGAAACATATTGTATGGCTCTCACGGAATTACATTTTAAAATATGTGGCGTTTATGGATCTGACAAAAAGGTTCCTGACCCCTGATCTAGTGTATAAATGTGTATGGTGCCTGTCCGTCTTCTGAATCCTCCTCTCCTCTATAGCTGCACACACGCCACTGCCGTGCTATGCGCCGGCGGCATATATGCGGCTATGGAAGAGCGGGGGATTCAGAAGACAGACGGGCACCGCGGCACAGGACAGGTGATGTATAAATGCACAGATTACATACACAGTTATACATTAGGGGAACAGCACCGGGGTTTCACTGCGTATGTCGCTCGTCCCGATATCGGTCGCCGTTACCGCCGTGCACCCAATCGACCACGGCGATCCGACATTTTGCAGCATGTCCAAACGATATATGTGACCAGTTTTGGCCCGAAATTGGTCGCATTGTCGATCGGGCGGCACCAATTTTCATCCGAATCTGATTATAATAATCAACTGGCCTTATTTATGGCTACCATAAAAGTATTTAAAGTGGACCTGAACTCAGTACTTCCTCTCTGCTCTAAATGATAAGCAACAGCATAATAATTGTTAAGGAAAATATTTCTTTGTTACAGCTTACAGCACTCCTGCAATAAATCTGCAGTGTGTCTACTTCCTGCTTTCACAGAAGCAGATAAAGGATTAACTTCCTGTGTTTACATATTAGCTGTGATTGCCAAGGCTGCCAAATTTCTGAGCTAACACAGCTGAGAGATCAAATTACACTTGTGATTACTTACAGATGAGGCAGAATTAGACAGGCACTGCTCTCTAAAAACTCACAGGGTGCATCTCTCTCTGTTTTCCTTGTGTCCTGTGCAAGAGTTCAGGTCCCCTTTAACTGTTTCCAGCACATTATTGCGGCCTCCAGCACAGTTTATGCATCTCACGGCTCCGCAGCTCTGTCCCCGGCTAAAGTGGGAGTCACTTACGATTAATGGCAGCCTGTATGTATTGTATTTTCCAGCCTATCTTAATAGTTGAGAATGCTTTACATTGGGCATTAGCCTGTTCACATGACCTCTGCTCTGTTACAGTGTGTGCTTTTTTTCTTCTTTGTCTCCCTCTCGCAGTACTGTTTTACATAGGAAGCCGCACCTGTCCCTCCTACACACTCACAGATCGCTGGCTAGAGAGCACTATCTCTAGAGCAAGGGTGTCAAACTCGAGTACAAAGTGGGTTGAAATTGATCCCTGGGGCCAAGTTGCGGGCCAACCTCAATGTCTAGTGGCCTGCTCCCTACCCCATGCAGTTCCTTGGTGTCTAGTGCACCCCTCATGCAGTTCCCTGGTGTCTAGTGGTCATCCTCCCTCCCCTATGCAGTTCCCTGGTGTCTAGTGGTCCTCCTCCCTCGCCTATGCAGTTCCCTGGTGTCTAGTGGTCCTCCTCCCTCCCCTATGCAGTTTCCTAGTGTCTAGTGGCCCTCCTTCATCTTCTATACAGTTCCCTAGTGTCTAGTGGCCCTCCATCTTCTATACAGTTCCCAGGTGTCTCTAGTGGCCCCATCTTTACACTCTACAATTACCAGGTGTCTAGTGGCCCCTCACTCACCTATACAGTTCCTTGGTGTCTAGTGCACCCCTCATGCAGTTCCCTAGTGTCTAATGGCCCTCCTTCATCTTCTATACAGTTCCCAGGTGTCTCTAGTGGCCCCATCTTTACACTCTACAATTACCAGGTGTCTAGTGGCCCCTCACTCACCTATACAGGTCCCTGGTGTCTAGTGACCCCCACTCTCCTCTATACAGTTCCCAAGTGATCTAGTGCATCACCTCCAATATGGCTTCTCTGGTGATCTAGACTGGGTCAAACATAATGCAAAGTGGGGAAACCATTTGGGGACCAAATTCAATGGCTCTGTGGGCCAGATTTGGCCTGCAGACCGAAGTTTGACATGTATGCTCTAGAGCGACCCCTACTCCGAATAGGAGAAAAAAAAGCTGAACACTGGACTCCACTGTTGCTAGAAGCTGGCCTTTGGTCCGTCACCTGACTCCGCCCACCCTCTCCTTCTCTGTGGCCAGCACTGCGGGTCAGCAAGCATCCTCAGACGTGCGGATGAATCCAAAATGAAAGAGAGGGGTGGAAATGGGCAGAGATTCTGTACACACCTGGGAACTGTGTGAGTGTGTGTGTACAGAGAGTGTGCGTGCGTGCGTGCATGCGTGCATGTGTGCGTACAGAATCTCTGCCCATTTCCACCCCTCTCTTTCATTTTGGATTCATCCTGACGTCTGAGGATGCTTGCTGAGCCGCAGTGCTGGCCACAGAGAAGGAAAGGATGGGCGGAGTCAGGTGACAGTGACGGGATCTATGCTGAAGCAGCAGCTACAAACTGCTGTTGAAGTACAATATTTAATAGTGTCACCTGCTGTGTACACCAATGTACAGTATATTTGTTACTTGATGTATGAATTAAAGGAACAAATGCTGAATTGAAATGTTCTGTAATTTTTCTGCCACCTTGCATTTCAGATGTTGCGATCCATGATCTCTTCTATCTTCGGAGGTCTTGGGAGCTTTTATTGTTTGGCCGTCTCCGGAGTAGCTCTCAATGATGGGCCGCTGTGTAACTTCGCCGACCCCGAACAAAAATCCAACTGGAAGTACCACTTCAAGGAGATGGAGTAAGATACAAGGGCCTATATGCAATTAACTGTTTCTCCTACGTTTTCTCCTAGGTGATATTTTTACATTATAAATATAATGCCTTTTAAGCTCACCAGCAAGCAAGAAAATACTCAGAATAATTTTTACAGTACTTTTTTCACACTACTTTTTGGTACTTTTTTAATTGCAGGTTGATAACGTTATTTTAAACAAAGAAGAACAAAGAAGAAAATGATCTCCTAGGAGAAAAAGGGAATTGGATTGGGCCCCATGTCACGCACTTTAGAGTGTACCTCAACTCAGGGACCACAGTGCAAACAAATTTCCCGTAATGCAGTAGTGTGCAACCTTCTCCTCCCCTAGGGCGTTCATGTAAGGCACGGTTCACACGATGACGAAACGCGGAGGTTTTTGGCGATTTCAGTGGTTTGTCATTTTAAAATGATCAACTGCTTCCATTCAAATGAATGGAAGTGTTTTTTAAACGATGGTACTGGCTCTTCCCGTTGTTCACGTAAATGTTGTGGTAGTTCCCATCGTCACGTCCTGGATGCTATGTGAAGTGTCCAGGATCGGTTACGTTTGGCAATTTAGGTCCCCCTACTGGTGTCAGAACACAATGACAAAACACTGGGAACCGCCGCTTAAGGTTGCCAAATGCCGCCGCTGCCACTTCTGCTCCAGATACCCGTGTGAGACAGCCATAAAAGTGATAGAAAGTAAAATGGGTGTGATATATTACCAATAGTAGAATATCAGTAATTTTACCAATCGTCTGCTATGACCTGTTGTCGATAGTAAAATATCGGTAATGTTACTGATGTTCCACTATCGCCTATCTTATGCAATCCTCACACAAACATTCCCCCATCTATGCCTAACACTAGCCTCCAGCACCACGTGGAGTGGCCCCAGCACTCTGCTTGCCAATCTCCTGGGCACTCTGCACACCACGCTCATGCTCCTCCAGCCTCAAACTGAAGTTCCATCTTCTCTTCCACAGCGCCAACATCCTCCCTGGCCCCAGCGGCATCAGTATCCTCCCCAGTTACTCCAGCAGCAGCACCATCACTGAGCTCAGCCGACAGCCGCTATTGTCCACCTCCAAAGTTCCCAGCAATGTATGGAGCTTTCCCACCACTCTCTCCTCCAGTGCCCGGCTTCATCCGGTAGTTAACATTCTCTGTGCTGCCTCCGATGCTCCAGACTTCCCCACCGTAGCTATTAATGAACATTCTCTGTGCCACAATTAGCCACCATGCCTGCTGTTATCTCCTCTTTGGGTGCCACAAAAGAACAAATTACCGGGTCTAGCCAATTCTCTGATTTAACATGGGTGGCCATGATGACGGTTTACATTTCTAGAGGACAAAAAACACACCCAGATGATCTGCTTTGCCCCCAAGAACCTGTCTCATGCCTCAACAGAGACGTCTTCCCACAATAGGCCATCAAGACCATTGTCATTCTTGCCACTGCTAAAATGTGTGACATGAGACCTAACTAGGATAGGGCAGATTTTGCATCTAATTTATTTATTTTTGTGTGGTTTATTATGCACCCTGTTTTTTGTTGTTTTATTAGAAATAGTTACCTCACTAACAAGACCTCATGGAACCTTTGCACCCAGCCTCCAAACATTGTCCTCTGGCACATTGTCCTCTTCTCCATTCTGCTGGCGATTTCATCCATAGAGTTCGTACTGTGCGCCATTCAGATCATCAACAGCCTCATGGGGGTGATGTGCGGAGACTGCCGGAAGAAGAATAATGTAAGTGCTTTCTCCTGAATCAGGGGTCCTGTTTCTACAACTGATATTTCTTCTAGTGACATACTACAACAGGATCCCAACACCATGGTCATATTTACACAAGAGACAATGGGCTTGATTCACAAAAGGGTGCTAAGTGTTAGCACGCCTGTGAAAAGCCCCTTAGCATACCTAAAGAGACTTTGCGCACGCTAATACGCGCGCAAAAAGTTTGTGTGTGTAAAGTTTAGCGCTGCACACCTCGCATGAAACGTTGCATCGGGTGCGATTATAACGGTGCACCAGGTGCCCCTAAAACATTGCACCAGGTGCGCCCGAGACGTTTCAGGCGCACCCGGTGCGACGTTTTAGAGGCAGCTGGTTTATAGTCGCACCTGGTGCGCCATTTCGCGTGCACCGCGCATCGCTAAACTTTGCGCGCAATGAATAAAAGCTTTTAGGCATGCTAACTGAGTTATCACTCTTTTGTGAATCGAGTCCAATCTACGTTAGGAGTCCGAAGGTCTAAAACTTAACTTTTAACTGCTTCCGGACCGAAGCAGTACAAATCTACTTCCTGCAGGTGGTGCTGTGGCTGTGACAGGACGTAGAATTTACTGATTCAGAAATGAGTGCCCCCGCCATTACCGACGATAGCGTCTCTATCTTCCCGCCGCAGTTCACTCGCTCTTCGTCTATAAGATAGCAGAGCTCTGTGAGCCGGTCAGGAGTTGATTTCATGGGCTCCTGACCAGAGCCGGGGCAAGGGCCTCCAGCACCCAAGGCTGAGACACCAAAGTGCGCCCCTCCTTCCCTCCCACCCCAGCTGTCACACACTGATTGCTATCAGTAAGAGGTGCCCCAGGGCCCCCAACACCTTCATCTCTAGTTATCTGGCTTGCAGTCACTGCCATTTATCCCCTTTTCTTATGTCTCTCTGCTTCAAACACAAGTTGTGCACCCCCTCCTACACTGCGCCCTGAGGCTGGAGCCTCTCTCTGCCTCAGCCCGGCCCTGCTCCTGACCACATGACCACCGTAAGACAATCCCATTGGCTTATATTGATGGACAGGGTCAGAAGCCAATGAAAGCGTCTCCTGACCTGCACACAGAGCTCTGCAGTCATAGCGATGACAGAAAGTGGATCCTGCGGCGATGGGAGAGCGTTGTGACCTGCAAGAGTGGCGGGTATGTGCAGCGATTCGTCGGTAAGCACCGTTTTGGGGTACCAGCAGTCTCTGGTCCTTAACCTCCCTGGCGGTTAATTTTTTTTGCCACATGGGCAAAAATCCTTTTTTTTTTTTTAATTTATTTTTTTTGTTTGTTTCATGTAAAGCTACCAGAGTGGTAGCTACATGAAACACCACTAGAGGGCGCATGTGTCCCTCTAGTGCGATCGTCGCCGGCACTAATAGCAAACAGGGGAGCGCGTATATAACGCGTTCCCCTTTTTGGCTTCTCCTGTCGCCATGGCGACGATCGGGATGACGTCATGGACGTCCTGACGCCAGGCGCATCCGATCCGGCCCATAGCGCTGCCCGGAACTCATTGGTCCGGGCAGCGCAGGGCTCTGGCGGGGGGAGGCCCTCCTTCGCCGCTGCGTGCGGCCGATCGCCGCAGAGCGGCGGCGATCAAGCTGTGCGCGTGGCTAGCAAAGTGCTGGCTACGCACACAGCACTTTAAATGGGGCGAATCGCCCCAATAGATGCGGAGAAATCCTCCTGCGCGGCATAGCCCGAGCTCAGCTCGGGCTTACCGCCAGGGAGGTTAAGGGGCCAGAGACTGCTGGTACGCAAGCGGTTAATAACTTTGTTAAAACCATAGGACGTTACAAAACAATGATCGAATTAGTTGGTTGGTTGCTATAAGAGCCGGAAGGCTGTCATTTTGTTGTGTGATATGATGTAATGTTTTCTTTATAGATAGACTTTTACACTTTATCACAGGGCACTTCAGCACCAGAGATGACATGTGACATGATGAGATAGACGTGTGTATGCACAGTGGCAAGCATACAGACACTTATGTGGCTGAATGGAGTAAGGGTTCGAATCTCAGCCCTGCCTGTTCAGTAAGCCAGCACCTATTCAGTAGGAGACCTTGGGCCAGTCTCACTAACACTTCTACTGCCTATAGAGCGCGTCCTAGTGGCTGCAGCTCTGGCGCTTTGAGTCCGCCAGGAGAAAAGCTCTGTGTTGTATGTTCTGTGTTTATGTTTTGCTCCTTTTCTTTTTACCCTGCCTGAAAGAGTGTATAATTAGCTATGGAACTGACAGTTTTTCTCCAGTCAGGACTCAATCGGCTCACTTATAACAAATTACAGCTATAATACATTTTCCTAAGCAGATACCCGGGCTTGTTACTTGAAGGGGAAAAGATAAAAAGGTCAATAGTTCATGTACTTCACTCTGGGACTCTTGAGACACTGCAATTGAGCAGAGACTATGAAACATTAAATCTGTGTTGTAAATGTTTATACATAAAATAAAACCTTGAGATATCTAAAAGAGTAATTTTTAGGAGTAGAAGGACAGATCCAATAGTTTATCTCATTAGTTTATTTTCATCTCTGGTTCACTTTAATGATCCCCTGACAAAACCCCAAATTTGGGGGGTGAAACATGTAGGATTTTCTGTTGGCCGGTGTAACTATATCTGTCTTGCAGTGTGAAGTGAGGTTAAACCCCAGTGACATTAACAGGGAGGTCTGTTGCTACTATTACCTCTATCCACTGCTATGACATTATCAGGGCCGGTTCTCTCATGAAGCAAGGTGAAACACTTGAATCAGGTGCAGAGATTACAGGGGCAGCATGTTTGTACTGTGTGTTTACACTAACAGCAGTCAGAGTAGGAGGAGAAGCGAGAGGTGTGACGCCGGGCGACGCCCAGTCGTCCGAGGATTCGCGGCCGATTGTCCGATCGCAACCGTGATCGGAAAACTGACATTCTTTATTTTTAAAATAGAAGTTTTTCCTTCCTGCCTTCCCCCCCCCCTTTTGCCATGAGGGCTGAATGGGCCTGCGTTAGCATATGGCTAAAGCAACCTGGTTTAGCAAGAAATCCTGTTAAGGCTCCCGGAAAAGCTCTGGTGACACTAATGTGCTAATTGGGCAGAGCTGAAATACCAACAGAGTCTATTCAACAGGGGAAGCTAGCCCAGCATGAGGTCTATTGACACCTACATTCCTCCCAGTCTTGACGGCACCGACTAGACTGAGTATGGAATGCATGGTGTTGATAACTTTGTCACATTTTGCAAATACCATCCATGGGAGGAATATGAAAATTACATAATTTTGTTTCCCTAATTCTGTAGAATATGGTGATACTAGACATAGCCAGGTAACCCGAGCAGGGGCTGAGATATGAATAATGGGGTCCCCGTGCGCCCCAAATATTGCAAGTTTGATGTCCTATGAACGTGTATTCTCAGCCCAATCTGAATATGAAATCGGTTTGCATGTGCGACAAAACCCCGGCGGGGTATGAAATTGGACATATTTTGTGGATGGCTGGAAGTTCCTCCCCTGAGAACTCACTGCCTGACACGCCCCTGGGCTGAGCTTGAGACTCCGCCCAGAAATGTCAGTGCTCAAAACTGATTGCATGAGGACCCCCAGCCAATTCCCCCACTTTCCATCATACCGAAAAGACTGCCACTGCTTGGGGAAATAGCAGTGGCCATCTTGCAGGCGGAGCAACGGCCATGTGGTTCGGCCATATTGCGAACTAACTGCAACAAAGGAACTTTGTCTTTTCCCGAACGGACTTTCCACAGAATCATAAGTATTCGTTCTTTTTATCCCTTTTTCTTTTATGTACTGTGTTATCACTGTCTCTCATCGTTTAATTGTTCACGATTGTCTGTATATATTAATTATTTATATTGTAACAAATAAAGGCTTTCTAAAAGGTCTTTACCTCTCAGTAAAACCTTCTATTCAGTATACACAGACGAGACCTAAACTTCCGAAGGGACGCTACTGTTTTGATAGATAGATAGGAATTGCACAGTTTTAACCGGTTGTTTGTTTCACAGGTCTATAGCCAGTTAGCAGTTTTCTCTGGGCTGATAGAAAACAGAGATGGTGGCAAATCTACCCCTGGGTTGGAGTAAAAGTGTATTTTCGTAACCTCACAGGCTCCCTACTGCGTCGTGACGCTCAAACTCCGCCAATTCTACGCAGATTGCGTCCATAGCTCTCAATCTGTGTGCTAGAATCGGATCGGACGGTTTTGCGTGTTCACGGCCAGTGGGGCTCATGTGACAGTGGTCGGCAGCGTTTGGGATCTGTGTGTGCTGATAGTATCTCAGGTAGGGCTATCGAATTAGCCCTATCGAGAAACGAACTAATTCGTTGGTAGTGACTGAGTGCAATATATTTTTCATATATACAGAGAGACTGTGTAACCAGTACCCCTCCCCTAAGTTTTCTTTTATTTGGCATGGAAATGTCCGGGAATTACAAGGTCATGGTCCTATCCGACCTGCAGAGTCTGTGCGAGGCGAGAGGCATGGACATCCGCGGCAAGAAACAGCAGGACCTGATAACGGACTTGTACCGATGGGATAGCCAGAATCTGCGGACGCTGGAGGTGTCCACTGTGGAGGACACCGGCTCATCTAACGCAAGTCGAGGGGAACCAGAGACTGAAGATCCTGTGCGTACCGAGGTTGAGCAACCCGCGGGCAATGCGGCAACAGATACGCAGGAGGCTGTCAGTGTGATCCCCGACCCCAGAACCCCTGAAAGTACTCGCCTGGAACCGGCCAGTACTGGACTGTCCAGTTATGTTGATCCAGTAATGCAGCAGGCATTGCAAAAGCTGATGGAAACTGATGTGGACAAGTACCTGCAGTACATGGCGGAGCAAAAGCGAGAGGAACGCCAATCTGCAGAGGCGCGGGAGAGACGACAGCATGAGCTGAACATGGCGAAAGTGCAGCAAGCCAGCCGGAGTTCAACGCCCAGCCTCCCTGCTGAAGGGACTGCCGCTCCAGTAAGTGCAAAATTTAAATTTGCTATTATCGAAAAAGACACTGACATTGACTTGTTCTTGAGGTCTTTTGAAAAGGCCTGCCGTCAGTATCGTCTGTCCCAAGACCAGTGGGCCAGACATCTGACACCCTTGCTGCGCTACAAAGCGCTTGATGCTTTCTCAGAGCTGCCTGTGGAAAAGGACAATGATTATACCGCTATAAAGGAGGCTATAATCACTAAGTACCAGCTGACGCCAGAAGCCTACCGGAAAAGGTTCAGGTCCTGGCAGAAAAAATACACTGATTCTTATCAAGATGTGGTCAGCAGTCTGCTCACCACACTCCGCCAGTGGACGCTAGGCCTCACTAAAGGGTCTTACGGTGTCCTGGAGGACTTAATCGTCCTGGAGCAGTTTCTGAACATTTGCCCGGCTGATGTACGCCAGTTTGTGCTGGAGCGCCGACCGGCGTCAGCGACGGTCGCTGCAGACCTCGCTGAGACCTTTGCAACGACCAGGGTGCCGGAGACCCGCAGGACTGCCCCATCTAGCTGGAGAGGAGGTCAGTCCCACAATTTTGCAGACTCTCCTACCTCTGTGAGCCGTGCGCCCCAGAGGCCCTCCAGCGCAGCTGCTGCGTCCAGGCCTGCAGTAACAGAGGGCATCACCTGTCACTTTTGCCGCAAGCCCGGACACATGAAGTTTAACTGCCCGGAGCGGAGGCAGACAGCGCCAGCTCCTGCACCACCTACACCTCGCCCACGGCAACTGCCGCCAGCCAGCGCACCCCAGCCGGGAGCACCCAACAACGCCATGTTCGCAGGTGGGAGAGGGATCCACTCCGCTACGAGCAACCACCAGCTGGTTACAGTGAACGACCAGCTTGTTACCGGTTTCCGCGACACTGGAGCGGATGTCACCCTGGTGCGTGCGCACCTGGTCCCGACGGAAAATATCCTCCCTGACAAATACCTTACCCTCACTGGAGTGGGGGGCACTCTTTCTCGCATTCCCCAGGCTCGGGTGTCCATCGATTGGGGGGTGGGGGTTCAAGAGAAGGTTGTTGGGGTCCTGGACCAACTGCCGGTCCCAGTTTTGTTGGGGACCGACCTGGGCAAGCTTGTGTCCTATTATGAACCTGCCCCAAGCCCCTCAGACTGCCAGGAGGGAGACGGACTCTCCGCCCACACTAAGGTACTTTGCACCAAGGGGCAAGAACAGGGGGGAGGTGGGTTGAATGTGCCCAGTCCAGGGGTACCGAGTCCAATAGTACCTGTGTCACAGGTACCTGTGTTTGATATACCGATTGTTTGTGATGAAAATGTTGTTGTACCTGTCACTGTAATTCATGCATGCAGCCAGGATGTGAGTAATGCCAGTATGTGCCAGTCTGAAGGTGTACCTGTACTGGCTGTAACACGCAGCCGCGCTGCTCAGAACCTGGGCTCAGAGCAGGTGGAAGAGGTTCCGGCCTCCTCCCCCTCCTCTGACCACAGGGATGGTAGCCTTCAGCCACTAACTGCATATGCCACGGGCCAGCTGGCTGAGAGCGAGAGTGCTGCATTTGTGCAAGCACTCCAGACTGACCCTAGCCTCGAGGCACTCAGAAGACAGGCTTCGGAGCCCCTCACGAATGAAGATACCTTCAAGGTATATTGGGAAGGTGGTAAGCTGTACAGCGAGCCTGTACAGCCCACCGAAGGTGAAACAAGTGTGGGTACCAAGTTGCTTGTGGTACCCAGTGCCTTCCGGGGGCATGTGCTGAAGTCCGCACATGACATTCCCCTGGCAGGGCACTTGGGAATCCACAAGACACTTGACCGTATCCAGGGTCATTTCTACTGGCCCAGGATGCGGATCGATGTGACCAACTATTGCCGCTCATGTACTGTTTGCCAAAAGGTAAAACGGGCTGGGAACCCCCGCAAGGCTCCCTTGTGTCCACTGCCAATCATAGGTGAGCCCTTTCACAGAGTGGCAGTCGACATAATTGGACCATTGCCCACTCCCAGCAGCAGTGGCAAAAGGTACATCCTGACGGTGGTGGATTACGCCACCCGCTATCCTGAGGCCATGGCGCTTTCCTCCCTGAGGGCGGACAAGGTAGCAGACGCGCTACTTAACATTTTCTCCCGAGTCGGGTTCCCTGCGGAGATGCTCTCCGATCAGGGATCCCAGTTTATGTCCGAACTCATGGAGGCCCTGTGCAAAAAGATACACATGACGCACATTGTCTCCAGTCCCTACCACCCGCAGACCAATGGACTGTGTGAACGGTTCAACGGGACGCTGAAGCAAATGCTGACCACGTTTGTTGAGTCGCAAGGTGGGGACTGGGAACGATACCTGCCTCATCTGTTTGTGTACAGGGAGGTGCCGCAGGAGTCAACCGGGTTTTCCCCGTTTGAACTCCTGTATGGGAGGAATGTCCGAGGACCCTTACAATTGATGCGGGAGACATGGGAGGGCAAGGGCGACCCCACTGATGTCTCCGTGGTCGATTACGTCCTCAAGTTCAGGGACAAAATGGAGTCCCTGTCCGCAGTAGTGACCAACAACCTGGCCCAGGCTCAGGCCAAACAAAAAGCATGGTACGACCGCACTGCTGGAGAGCGGTCATTTGATGTGGGTGACAAGGTATATGCCCTTCTTCCCGTGAGGCAGAACAAGCTGCAAGCAGCCTGGGAGGGGCCTTTTACTGTAGTGCAGCGGTTAAACCATCTGACGTATCTAGTGAACATGGGGGGCAGGAAGCAGAAGAGCTTTCATGTAAACATGCTGAAGGCCCACCATGACAGGACCCAGTATGCGCTGCCAGTGTGCAGCCGGTTAGAGCAGGGAGAGGCAGACCCCCTGTTAGACCTGCTGGCTGACGTACGAGATGTGGACGGCGACCTAAACGTCAATCCACAGCTCGCCTCAGCCCAGCAAGAGCAGTTACAGAAGGTGCTGGGCCAGTACCAGCACACCTTCTCCGGTATCCCGGGGCGGACCAGTATGGCGGTGCATGGGGTAGATACAGGTACCCATCCCCCCATCAGGCAATCCGCTTACCGTGTCTCTCCCGAGGTACAGGCGGACATGCAGAAGGAGGTGAGGGAGATGCTGGAGTTAGGGGTGGTTCAAAAGTCCAGTAGTGCCTGGGCAGCCCCTGTTGTCCTGGTCCCCAAGAAGGACCAGACAACTCGGTTCTGCGTAGACTACAGGAAACTGAACGCCATCACCACTACAGACGCCTACCCCATGCCTCGCATTGATGAGCTGCTAGATACACTGGCATCAGCCAGGTACCTATCAATCATGGATCTGAGCCGGGGGTATTGGCAGATACCACTTGCACCTGACGCGAGGCAAAAGTCGGCCTTCATCACCCCTTTCGGCCTCTTCGAGTTCACGATGATGCCCTTTGGGATGAAGAACGCCCCCGCCACGTTTCAGCGGGCCGTGAACGACCTGCTAGAGGGAATGCAAGGGTTCGCTGTAGCGTATCTGGATGACATTGCGGTGTTCAGCCCCACCTGGGAAGAACACCTCAAACACCTGTCCCAGGTACTAGAGAGGCTGGCCATGGCCAATCTGACGGTTAAACCGAGTAAGTGTCAGATTGGCATGACCGAGGTGCAGTACTTAGGTCACCGGGTGGGGGGTAACACCCTGAAACCTGACACGGGAAAGGTGGACGCCATCCTGGCATGGCCTCGACCTATCACGAAAAAGCAGGTCCAGGCGTTCCTGGGGACCGCCGGCTACTATAGGAAATTTGTTCCCGCCTATAGTACACTGGCGAAGCCCCTGACCGATGCCACTAGCAAGAAGCACCCCAAGGTTGTTAGCTGGACCCCCGCTTGCGAGAATGCCTTCCAGGCCTTGAAGCAGGCCCTCGCAAGCGCCCCTGTGCTTCAGGCCCCAGACTTCAGTCGTCGGTTTGTGGTGCAAACCGATGCCTCTGACTACGGTCTCGGCGCAGTCCTCAGCCAGGTGGATGGAAAGGGGGATGAACACCCTATCCTCTACCTGAGCCGGAAGCTCCTGCCCCGAGAGGTAGCCTACTCCACAACTGAAAAGGAGTGCCTGGCGATCGTGTGGGCCCTACAGAAACTGCAGTCGTATCTGTACGGCCGCTCCTTCACGATCGTCACTGATCACAATCCCCTGAGTTGGCTAAACCGTACTGCTGGAACCAACGGCAAGCTCCTACGGTGGAGCCTGTCATTGCAGCAGTACGACTTTACGATCCAACACAAAGCAGGCAGCCGACACCAAAACGCTGATGGGCTGTCGCGGTGTCAGGGGGAACCCGACCCAACAGCGCCAATAGCTGCTACGGAAGGCGTCCTGTTGACACCTCCCTGAGCAGAGCTCGGGAAGGGGGAGGTGTGACGCCGGGCGACGCCCAGTCGTCCGAGGATTCGCGGCCGATTGTCCGATCGCAACCGTGATCGGAAAACTGACATTCTTTATTTTTAAAATAGAAGTTTTTCCTTCCTGCCTTCCCCCCCCCCTTTTGCCATGAGGGCTGAATGGGCCTGCGTTAGCATATGGCTAAAGCAACCTGGTTTAGCAAGAAATCCTGTTAAGGCTCCCGGAAAAGCTCTGGTGACACTAATGTGCTAATTGGGCAGAGCTGAAATACCAACAGAGTCTATTCAACAGGGGAAGCTAGCCCAGCATGAGGTCTATTGACACCTACATTCCTCCCAGTCTTGACGGCACCGACTAGACTGAGTATGGAATGCATGGTGTTGATAACTTTGTCACATTTTGCAAATACCATCCATGGGAGGAATATGAAAATTACATAATTTTGTTTCCCTAATTCTGTAGAATATGGTGATACTAGACATAGCCAGGTAACCCGAGCAGGGGCTGAGATATGAATAATGGGGTCCCCGTGCGCCCCAAATATTGCAAGTTTGATGTCCTATGAACGTGTATTCTCAGCCCAATCTGAATATGAAATCGGTTTGCATGTGCGACAAAACCCCGGCGGGGTATGAAATTGGACATATTTTGTGGATGGCTGGAAGTTCCTCCCCTGAGAACTCACTGCCTGACACGCCCCTGGGCTGAGCTTGAGACTCCGCCCAGAAATGTCAGTGCTCAAAACTGATTGCATGAGGACCCCCAGCCAATTCCCCCACTTTCCATCATACCGAAAAGACTGCCACTGCTTGGGGAAATAGCAGTGGCCATCTTGCAGGCGGAGCAACGGCCATGTGGTTCGGCCATATTGCGAACTAACTGCAACAAAGGAACTTTGTCTTTTCCCGAACGGACTTTCCACAGAATCATAAGTATTCGTTCTTTTTATCCCTTTTTCTTTTATGTACTGTGTTATCACTGTCTCTCATCGTTTAATTGTTCACGATTGTCTGTATATATTAATTATTTATATTGTAACAAATAAAGGCTTTCTAAAAGGTCTTTACCTCTCAGTAAAACCTTCTATTCAGTATACACAGACGAGACCTAAACTTCCGAAGGGACGCTACTGTTTTGATAGATAGATAGGAATTGCACAGTTTTAACCGGTTGTTTGTTTCACAGGTCTATAGCCAGTTAGCAGTTTTCTCTGGGCTGATAGAAAACAGAGATGGTGGCAAATCTACCCCTGGGTTGGAGTAAAAGTGTATTTTCGTAACCTCACAGGCTCCCTACTGCGTCGTGACGCTCAAACTCCGCCAATTCTACGCAGATTGCGTCCATAGCTCTCAATCTGTGTGCTAGAATCGGATCGGACGGTTTTGCGTGTTCACGGCCAGTGGGGCTCATGTGACAAGAGGAGAGTGAGGTGAATAGGTCATCCTTGGGGAAAAGCAGCTTGTTGTGCTGTGTGAGGAGTCTGACAGTGAGTGAGGAGGGGAGGCAGGAGAGCAGCAGTGTTTCATTTGACTTGCACAGCAGAAGGAAGGAGGTGGCACTGATGTCCTGACTGAGGAGGAATGGAGTGGCTGAGGGTGAGCAGTTTGTTTGTCACAGACTCACAGCCATCCTGCCAGGAAGCCTGTGTGTTATTGTGGTGAGCTGCAACATGTCTTGTCACAAGCTGTTGCATACGCTCCCTTGCTGACTGAGAACATTAAATGAAGCAGAGTAAATTTTCTGGTGCTGTGCGATTATTCCAAATCAGGAAGGGAGGGGGGCGCATCCTCATAAATTTGCCAGGCAGCAAAAAGTCTAGAACTGGCCCTGGATTCCACAAAATGTTATTTCGCTTTTTACAAATAACTAACGTTATTGACAAAACAAACAAAAAATAAACTAAAAACATTCTGTGGAAATCGGTAATCGTAAAGATACTTCTTGGATAGTGGAAATCCGCCAGATTTGTAAATCTGTGTTTCCGACACTCCCCTCCACCCTCCCCCCAACCCTGCCCACGTTTTCTGTACTGACATAGAGCCTAACTGTGCTGTTTGGGAGAATAAGGGTGTTCAGAATTCAATATCACAAATTCACACAACAACATTACAGGAATATTATCACGAAAATCATAAAAATGTAAAATAACATATACAAATACAGGCAAGAAGTCTGTTTCTTTCAGAGTAAAATGAGCCATAAATAACTTCTCTCTTATGTTGCTGTCACTTACAGTAAGTAGTAGAAATCTGACAGAACCGACAGGTTTTGGACTAGCCCAGCTCCTTATGGGGGATTCTCAGTTTTTTTCTTTATTTTCAAAAGCACTTAGTAAATGGCACTTGCTCTGCCCAACTGCCACAAAAGTGTGCAATCTGCATCTTTATATAAATCCTTTTCGGGGATTGTTTCTTTACAAATAATAAAGGCCATGCGGAGAATCCGCTGTAAAGAGATGGACTAGTCCAAAACCTGTCGGTTCTGTCAGATTTCTACTACCTACTGTAAGTGACAGCAGCATAGGAGAAAAGTAACTTATGGCTCATTTTACTCTGGATGGAACACACTTGTATGTGTTTGCATATATTTTTAATTTTACGATTTTCGCAATAGTGGTCCTTTAAAGTGAACCTAAAGCCGATCAAAAAAAAATGAGATTAACTCACCTGGGACTTCCCTCAGCCCCCTGCAGACGATCGGTGCCCTTGCAGCTCCGCTCCGATGCTTCTGCACCCGCCGGCGACGACTTCCGGTTTCGCCGTCACCGGCCGACAGGCATGGGAACGTGAGTGATTGTTCGCGTTCCCAGCCTGTATATCGCCCCCTATGCTGCTATTGTGACCTCCTGGCCGCAATAGCAGCATAGGGGGTGATATACAGGCTGGGAACGCGAACAATCACTCGCGTTCCCATGCCTGTCGGCCGGTGACGGCGACACCGGAAGTCGTCGCCGGCGGGTCCAGAGGCATCGGAGCGGAGCTGCGAGGGCACCGATCGGCTGCAGAGGGCTGAGGGAAGCCCCAGGTGAGTTAATCTCATTTTTTTTTTTATCGGCTTTAGGTTCACTTTAATGAAAATATTTGCACAAATAAATGGAAGAAAATAAAAAAAAACATTTTCACAAAGACAAGAACATTTGCAAAAATATATTGGCATGAGAAAACACATTTTTTTTTTTTTTTTACAAATAAATCGATATCAGTGTGTATGAGAAACACATTTTCACTAAATGCATTGAAGTCGATGAGCATGAGAAAAAAACATTTTCAAGAAAGATCTTATTTTCATGAAGAGTTATATCGTGCAGAAATTCACTAGATTCTTGTAAGAATTTGGGATTATTAATATTCATAAACTTTATTTATAAAACACTAGCATATTAAGCAGTGTTGTACAATAGACAGAGGAGACATCACAACCTTGCCTCCGGCCCGGGCTCCCACACATCCTCTCCTCTGACGTCCCCACCATCATCCTCGGGGATTTCAATATTCCCATCGATGAACCCAAGAACTCTGTTGTGACCCGGCTACTCACCATAGCCAACTCACTTGGCCTAGTGCAACACACCAATGCCCCCACTCACACTGCAGGTCACACTCTCGACCTTATATTCACTAAATCCACCACCATTGCAGACCTCGACATTGCACCATTTCCACCCTCAGACCATCACCTCACCTTCAACCTCCTCATGGAAGGCACCTCCAAACTATCCGCCCACCCAGCTGGTCGATGACAGCGAGACCTACGCAAGCTCAACCCTAACGTCCTTGCTGACCCCCTCCATGCCCTCTCCTCCACTCTCCCCACCCTAACCTGTCCTAATCTTGCTGCAGCTCAGTATCACCAAACTCTCTCATCAGCCCTAGAGAAAGCTGCTCCGCCAATATTCCGCCGCAACCGACCCCCTAACCCCAGCCCTGGCGCACTACCCATACTCGTAACCTCCAGAGGGAAACACGTGCCAATGAATGAAAATGGAGGAAAACTCGACTAAACCAGGATTTCCTACAGTAAAAGACTAACCTGCTGCAGTTCCACACTGCCCTTGCTCATGCGAAGCAGGAATACTTTACCAAGTTCATCGGAGCACAAGCTTCCAATCCCCGGCGTCTTTTTGGCACCTTCAACTCCCTGCTTAAACCCACCCCCCACCTTCCGTTTCCTCCCTCTCTGCCACAGATTTAGCCACCCACTTCACCAACAAAATAGTCTCCATCCGTCAGGAAATATCCAATCTTCACCTCTCACCCGCTCACAACCAACTCCTCCTCCACCCTATCCTCCCCTCACCTCCTTCACTCCTACTACCATTGAGGAAGTCAACCACCTACTGCTGACTTCCCATACCACTACTTCCCCCCTTGACCCCATCCCTTCTGATCTACTTCAGCCTCACTTCACAGATTTGGCCCCAGTCCTCACTACCCTGTTTAACCTCTCCCTATCCACAGGCACCTTCCCCTCAGACTTCAAGCAGGCCACAGTACTGCCGCTGCTCAAGAAACCCTCCCTCAACCCCTCTCTACCCTCCAACTACCGCCCGATCACCCTCCTCCCCTTTGCCTCAAAACTCCTTGAGCGTCTGGTTCACAAACGCCTGACCCAGTACCTCAATGCCAACTCACTACTAGACCCACTACAATTTGGATTTTGGCCTGCCCACTCAACCGAAACGGCTCTCACTAAAGTGGTCAATGACCTTGCCTTAGCTAAAGCTGAAGGTAAATACTCCATTTTCCTCCTCTTTGATCTTTCAGCAGCTTTTGATACAGTAGATCATCCCCTACTCCTCCAGTCCCTCCAGTCCATGGGCATTCACGATCTCGCCCTGACCTGGCTTTCATCCTACCTCTCCAACCGCTCCTTCACGACCTCCTTCAATGAGTCCTCGTCCACCCCCAACCACCTCTCAGTGGGAGTTCCCCAAGGCTCGATCCTTGGCCCCCTACTGTTCTCCCTATACACATCCTGCATTGGCAAGGTTATCTTCTCCATGGGTTTTAACTATCATCTGTATGCAGATGACACCCAAATCTACCTCCACACCCCTGACATATCCACCACTACTATGGACAAGGTCCCCTCCTGCCTATCTGCCATCTCCTCCTGGATGTCCGCTAGGTTCCTGAAACTAAATCTAGACAAAACGGAATTTATGATCTTCCCACCCCGGTCATCCCTGGACTTCCCAGATGTACAGGTCACTGTTAACCATACTACCATTCGCCCTACCTCTCAAGCCCGCTGACTGGGTGTCACTCTCCTTCACTCCCCATATCCAAAACCTTACAAAGTCCTGCAACTTCCACCTTTGTAACATCTGTAAGATTCACCCTTTCCTGACCTCTGCCACCACCAAACTCCTCTCGTGTCCCTACCTCTCCCTCTAGATTGTAAGCCTTTGGGCAGGGTCCTCCTCCTTTTGTGTCCTACCTGATCATGCACCTCCATTACTGTGAACCCATGCTATGCATTTGAGTGAACCTAACTTGCCTAATCTCCATGCTCCATCCAGTGACTGACTAAGCATTACCTTGTACTCATACTGTGCTGCATGATCTGGTCTTTCTTGTATTCCTGTCATATTGCTGTATGTCACCCCTAAATATTGTCTGTAACCAGGGGCGTCGCTAGCCCTGTTTTAGGGGGGCACGTGCCCCCAATCTTTCCTGGGGTGCCACGGATCTCCGCCCGGCCGCCCCCTCTGTCAAGACTCAGCGGCTCCCTCCAGCCGCCGCGTCACTGACAGTCTCAGACCTCAGGATCAGGCGGCGAGCCGGCGACCAATCGTGCGGGCGCCAGGACCCAGCGCCCGCACTGATATGCGGAAGTGACATCACTTCCGCATATCGAGCGGGGTGCGTCCAGCGCCCGCTCGTACATCTGGTCGGGTCGCCGCTGATCCTGAGGTCTGCTGAGAGGTAGGGGGGAAGCGCCGGCGGCTAGAGGGGGGACCTCCCTGTCACTCATACTATGTGACAAAAAAACGAAAAAAAACCACAGAGACACCGGGAGCCCCTATAGTGTATTATCTTTGCGAAGCGATCAAGATATACAAATAAGACTACTCACAAGTGTGGGTTGCTTGAAGAGGCAACCACTCGTGTACGCAGGTGGAGAAAGCCCGTCTCCACTCGGTCTTTACGGTTCGCGGTCGCAGCTCCTTCGAAAAAAAGTTACCTGCCACGAATTGTGGCAGGAAATAACACGTCCACAGCGTGGGATGTTAGACTCAAGGTTAAGTAGCAGTAGGAGGCGCCCTTGTTGTAATATTTGCACTTATACGTACTTATAACAGTTAATGTATAATATGTAGTAGATCGCCTACCTTAAGAATGGACACTCCACTCGGTAGGATGAATTTGAAAGTTTTAATAATAGTAAGCACCTAGGACAACGCGTTTCGCGGAACAAACCGCTTCATCAGGTCAATATAGTGCTCAATGGGTCTAGATGCAGAAGTGAGCGCCTCTGTCTAGACCCATTGAGCACTATATTGACCTGATGAAGCGGTTTGTTCCGCGAAACGCGTTGTCCTAGGTGCTTACTATTATTAAAACTTTCAAATTCATCCTACCGAGTGGAGTGTCCATTCTTAAGGTAGGCGATCTACTACATATTATACATTAACTGTTATAAGTACGTATAAGTGCAAATATTACAACAAGGGCGCCTCCTACTGCTACTCTCCCTGTCACTCACTCACTAAAGGGGCTCCCTGGCACGCACTCACTCCCTAGAGGGGCTCCCTGGCACGCACTCACTCCCTAAAGGGGCTCCCTGGCACGCACTCACTCCCTAAAGGGGCTACCTGTCACTCACTCACTCCCTAAAGGGGCTCCCCTGGCACTCACTCACTCCCTAAAGGGGCTCCCTGGCACTCACTCACTCCCTAAAGGGGCTCCCTGGCACGCACTCACTCCCTAAAGGGGCTCCCTGGCACTCACTCACTCCCTAAAGGGGCTCCCTGGCACGCACTCACTCCCTAAAGGGGCTCCCTGTCACTCACTCACTCCCTAAAGGGGCTCCCTGGCACGCACCCACTCCCTAAAGGGGCTCCCTGGCACGCACCCACTGCCTAAAGGGGCTCTCTGGCACGCACCCACTCCCTAAAGGGGCTCCCTGGCACGCACTCACTCCCTAAAGGGGCTCCCTGTCACTCACTCACTCCCTAAAGGGGCTCCCTGGCACGCACCCACTCCCTAAAGGGGCTCCCTGGCACGCACTCACTCCCTAAAGGGGCTCCCTGTCACTCACTCACTCACTCCCTAAAGGGGCTCCCTGTCACTCACTCCCTAAAGGGGCTCCCTGTCACTCACTCCCTAAAGGGGCTCCCTGTCACTCACTCACTCCCTAAAGGGGCTCCCTGTCACTCACTCCCTAAAGGGGCTCCCTGGCACGCACTCACTCCCTAAAGGGGCTCCCTGGCACGCACTCACTCCCTAAAGGGGCTCCCTGGCACGCACTCACTCACTAAAGGGGCTCCCTGGCACTCACTCACTTCCTAAAGGGGCTCCCTGGCACTCACTCACTCCCTAAAGGGCCTCCCTGTCACTCACTCACTCCCTAAAGGGCCTCCCTGTCACTCACTCACTCCCTAAAGGGCCTCCCTGTCACTCACTCACTCCCTAAAGGGGTTCCCTGTCACTCACTCACTCCCTAAAGGGGCTACCTGTCACTTACTCACTGCCTAAAGGGGCTTCCTGTCACTCACTCACTGCCTAAAGGGGCTCCCTGGCACTCACTCACTGCCTAAAGGGGCTTCCTGTCACTCACTCACTGCCTAAAGGGGCTCCCTGGCACTCACTCACTACCTAAAGGTGCTCCCTGTCACTCACTATCGGGGTCCCTGTCACTCACTACCTAACTGGAGGCGCCTGTCACTCACTAGCTAACCTGGGGGTCCCTGTCACTCACTACCTAACTTGGGGGGGCTACCATATTAAGGGGGCATTCTGCCTATTTATGTGAAATGCTGTCTATTTATGTGCCTCATGACTGCTGAATGTGTCTTTTTGGGAGCCTTATGATTTGTTGGGGGCCTCATGATTGCTGAATTTGTCTTGTTGGGGGCCTCATGATTTGTTGGGGGCCTCATGATTGCTGAATTTGTCTTGTTGGGGGCCTCATGATTGCTGAATTTGTCTTGTTGGGGGCCTCATGATTTGTTGGAGGCCTCATGATTGCTGAATTTGTCTTGTTGGGGGCCTCCTGATTTGTTGGGGGCCTCATGATTGCTGAATATGTCTTGTTGGGGATCACATGATTGCTAACTGCGAGACTATGGGAAAAGCTGAATCCTTATCATATGAGACAATAGCATTAAACCTACTTTTTTAGCGTTTTAAAACAGAAAATAAAACTGGGAGGTTCTAAAAAATTGAATACATTTTTCAGGAGTAGGATGGATGAAATTGTTTATCTTCACAGTTTATTTTCAACTTGGATTTTCCATAATGTTCATGTATGAGTTAAAACGTTTGTACAGTATTTAGTTTAAATTGCTGTTGCCACTTTGCGATAGATACCGGTAAGTGACTTTTGGGTTGCAGTTTGGGCACTCGGCCTCCAAAAGGTTCGCCACCACTGTCCTAATCTGATGTCCCACCATTGCTAGGTTCATGTAAATTTGTCTCCACCCGTTACCACACCTATATTCTGGTCCATGGCCCACCCAATTTTTGGTGCGGCGCGATAAGCACGCCGCACAACGTGATCGTCATATTTTTGGCACGCTAGCTGCAGTGTGCTGAATTCTGCTGCCTACAGTATGTACAGTATACGCTGTTCTCTAGTGCTTGCACTGTGTGCTGATTTACCTCCAGTGTGTACAGTGTAAGGTGTTACTCTGTGCCTTTATTGATTGTAAACCAGCTGTATTGTATGCAGATCCCTGCTACTTTCAGTATGTACAGTATTAGCTGTAAAGCCTGGTACACACATACAATTTTGATTAGCCAATTTTAGCTCTGTTCATAAAATTCATTGTCTGTTGGCCCACTTACTGCACGGGGGTGGGAAATTGGGGGTCAGTGATTGACCAATCAAAATTGTATGTGCGTATACATCTTTGATCTATGCCTATACTGATTGTAAATGATCGAAATAAAGGACAGGGGGCTCCGTCCAATATTTCGATGGGCAGGCCCGTTATCCGTAGCTTACACCGCTGCTAAGTTCATGTACATTTGGCCCCACCCATGGCCACGCCCACTCACCGCATGGCCACGCCCATTTTTTTTGCCACCTCCCCTTGCCACCTGGTGCCCACAGGTGCCACTGATCTCCAAGGACCCTAGAAACGCCCCTGTCTGTAACCTAAACTAATGTCCAGCGCTGCGTAATATGTTGGCGCTTTATAAATACAATAAATAATAATAATAATAATAATTTTACAGTATTACACAGGGACATTGTAGCATTCATAAATTGTACACAAAATAGTGATGTAATGATGTAGGGATATAAATAGAACAGACGAGTCACTGAGTCTATATGGTGGCAGAGAAGAGCACATGGGGAGGAGGGCCCGGCCAAATTGGATTTACAATCTACTGACTCATTCCTACCTATTATTGAGACTGAACGTCTGTCTCTGTCTGTGAAGTTCTTTTTTATCTGGACCTTTTTTGGACTTGATCTGACTCATCTTCTGGAGAACCATAGTTGACTAAAGCTGGCTATACACTAGGCCGATTCCCCGTCGATCGACAGCAGATTCGATCACTGGGATCGAATCTGCTGTCACATCTTTCACGCTACACGCTAAATTTTGATCTATTTCGTCCCGAAATAGATCGATCCCGTCGATCGCTCCGTGTGGGAAATTACCCTCGATCGCCCGCGGGTAGGGAGCGCGTCGCTAGCAGCGTTCGAGTGCCTGACGACCGATGCAATACAGCTGCAATACATTACCTGCTCCGCCGGCGCGACTCCCCAGGTCTCCGCTGTCTTCTCCGCTCTGGTCTGGTCTCCGGGTTTGGCATGCTTCACTTCTTCCTGTCCCGGCAGGAAGTTTAAACAGTAGAGGGCGCTCTACTGTTTAAACTTCTGCCAGACAGGAAGAAGTGAAGCATGCCGGAACTGGAGACCAGACCAGAGCGGAGAAGAAGACAGCGGAGACCTGGGGAGTCGCGCCGGCGGAGCAGGTACTGTATGCGGGGGGGGGGGGGGGGGGGGGCGTCAGCAGCACCACCACCACTACAGATTGTGAATCGATTTCAGCATAAAACAGTTCACAATCTGTTTGCAGTAAAGGCAGCCATACGATCCCTCTCTGATCAGATTCGATCAGAGAGGGATATCTGTTGGTCGAATCTGTTGGCAAATCGACCAGTGTATGGCTACCTTAAGTGCCAGTGTTGGGTGGGTGCGTTATCACCAGGCTATTAATAGTGTGCTGTAGCCTATTCCTTGCTAACTGTGTGCCCATATTAACTCTGACCTTCTGTTTCCTCTTCCCAGAATGAAGCCTAAGACAGATGGCACTGCTGTAGGGTTTGTCACCCCTTCTTCGCTCCACACTTAAAGTTTCTTTACTTAGTAAAACCACTCCTTTGGACTTTTTGTTGAAATGCTAAATATGGGACTTTGACAAGTCTGAGATATAAATACTGTATATTTTTTATATGTAATCAACAAGGCCAACTCTTTTCGAATGAGTGCTTCAAAGATGGTTGGATGTTGGTGGCCTTGATAAAGTACGTCTTCAGGATTCTTGGTGGACTTCTGTGGCATGTATTGAAATAGCCCGCAATGTGTCTGTTCTGTCGCGTCTTGTTACTTAATCAATAAAGACTTTGATGTCCCAACTAAAGGGGAAAAAATGACTTATTTCTGCTTATTTTGTGAAAGTGCACAGGATGCTGATACTTGACATGAATATTATAATTTAAACCAGTGGTGTTGCTAGGATCCTACAAGATCTGGGGCACTTTTGGACACTCCAGCCAAAAAATGGGTGTCGCCATACACTGGGATGTAGGTGTGGTCATGGGTGGAGCTAAACTTACATGAACTTAAAAAGAGTCTGTAGCGAGAATAAATCTCGCTTCAGACCTCATATATAGCAGGGGCACGTGTGCCCCTGCTAAACCACCGCTATCCCGCGGCTTAACGGGGGTCCCTTCACCCCCAAATCGCCTCGTTTCAGCGGGGGAGCGCTTCCTGGTTGGGGCAGGGCTAACCGCCGCAGCCCTGCCCCACGCGCGTCTGTCAGCGCGTATCTCCGCCACTCCCCCGCCCCTCTCAGTCTTCCTTCACTGAGAGGGGCGGGGGAGAGGCAGCGATGCGCCACTGACAGACACGACTGGAGGCAGGGCTGCAGCCGTTAGCCCTGCCTCCAGGAGCGACCAAGTCTGCGACCAAGTGTCGCAGTGGGGGGTTTGGGGGTGAAGGGACCCCCGTTTAGCGGCGCGATAGCGGCGGTTTAGCAGGGGCACACATGCCCCTGCTAACTATGAGCTCTGAAGCGAGATTTATTCTCGCTTCAGAGTCTATTTAACAGCAGTCTAAGCTTCTGTGCTGGCTGGTCTGGCTTTCTTGTGGGTGAGCTGACCTGCTTCCAGGTTATCTGGCAGTTCCCCCATAGCATTCCCCGACCTTCTAGTGGACCCCCTCCCATACCTGCCACGGACCTCCCACTGAAGCACTAAAACTCCCAGAATGCCGCCAAAGAACAACCACAGCTCCCTGCATTCCCCCATAAAGGCATCACAGTTCCCAGTATGCCCACATAGAGGCACCGTAGCACCAAGCATACCCCCCATTTCTGTGTGCCGTGGTGCCATGCTTGGTGTTATGTAATGCCATACTGGGTGCTGTGATGCCATGCTTGGTGTTATGTAATGCCATACTGGGTGCCGTGGTGCCATGCTGGGTGTTATGTAATGCCATACTGGGTGCTGTGGTGCCATGCTGGGTGTTATGTAATGCCATACTGGGTGCTGTGGTACCATGCTTGGTGTTATGTAATGCCATACTGGGTGCTGTGGTGCCATGCTTGGTGTTATGTAATGCCATACTGGGTGCCGTGGTGCCATGCTGGGTGTTTTGTAATGCCATACTGGGTGCTGTGGTGCCATGCTGGGTGTTATGTAATGCCATACTGGGTGCTGTGGTGCCACGCTTGGTGTTATGTAATGCCATACTGGGTGCTGTGGTGCCATGCTTGGTGTTATGTAATGCCATACTGGGTGCTGTGGTGCCATGCTGGGTGTTATGTAATGCCATACTGGGTGCTGTGGTGCCATGCTTGGTGTTATGTAATGCCATACTGGGTGCTGTGGTGCCATGCTTGGTGTTATGTAATGCCATACTGGGTGCTGTGGTGCCATGCTTGGTGTTATGTAATGCCATGCTGGGTGCTGTGGTGCCATGCTTGGTGTTATGTAATGCCATACTGGGTGCTGTGGTGCCATGCTTGGTGTTATGTAATGCCATACTGGGTGCCGTGGTGCCATGCTTGGTGTTATGTAATGCCATACTGGGTGCTGTGGTGCCATGCTGGGTGTTACGTAATGCCATACTGGGTGCTGTGGTGCCATGCTTGGTGTTATGTAATGCTATACTGGGTGCTGTGGTGCCATGCTGGGTGTTATGTAATGCCATACTGGGTGCTGTGGTGCCATGCTTGGTGTTATGTAATGCCATACTGGGTGCTGTGGTGCCATGCTTGGTGTTACGTAATGCCATACTGGGTGCCGTGGTGCCATGCTGGGTGTTATGTAATGCCATACTGGGTGCCGTGGTGCCATGCTTGGTGTTATGTAATGCCATACTGGGTGCTGTGGTGCCATGCTGGGTGTTATGTAATGCCATACTGGGTGCCGTGGTGCCATGCTTGGTGTTATGTAATGCCATGCTGGGTGCTGTGGTGCCATGCTTGGTGTTATGTAATGCCATACTGGGTGCTGTGGTGCCATGCTTGGTGTTATGTAATGCCATACTGGGTGCTGTGGTGCCATGCTGGGTGTTATGTAATGCCATACTGGGTGCTGTGGTGCCATGCTTGGTGTTATGTAATGCCATACTGGGTGCTGTGGTGCCATGCTTGGTGTTATGTAATGCCATACTGGGTGCTGTGGTGCCATGCTGGGTGTTATGTAATGCCATACTGGGTGCCGTGGTGCCATGCTTGGTGTTATGTAATGCCATGCTGGGTGCTGTGGTGCCATGCTTGGTGTTATGTAATGCCATACTGGGTGCCGTGGTGCCATGCTTGGTGTTATGTAATGCCATACTGGGTGCTGTGGTGCCATGCTTGGTGTTATGTAATGCCATACTGGGTGCTGTGGTGCCATGCTTGGTGTTATGTAATGCCATACTGGGTGCTGTGGTGCCATGCTGGGTGTTATGTAATGCCATACTGGGTGCTGTGGTGCCATGCTTGGTGTTATGTAATGCCATACTGGGTGCTGTGGTGCCATGCTTGGTGTTATGTAATGCCATACTGGGTGCTGTGGTGCCATGCTGGGTGTTATGTAATGCCATACTGGGTGCTGTGGTGCCATGCTTGGTGTTATGTAATGCCATACTGGGTGCCGTGGTGCCATGCTTGGTGTTATGTAATGCCATACTGGGTGCCGTGGTGCCATGCTTGGTGTTATGTAATGCCATACTGGGTGCTGTGGTGCCATGCTTGGTGTTATGTAATGCCATGCTGGGTGCTGTGGTGCCATGCTTGGTGTTATGTAATGCCATACTGGGTGCCGTGGTGCCATGCTTGGTGTTATGTAATGCCATACTGGGTGCTGTGGTGCCATGCTTGGTGTTATGTAATGCCATACTGGGTGCTGTGGTGCCATGCTTGGTGTTATGTAATGCCATACTGGGTGCCGTGGTGCCATGCTTGGTGTTATGTAATGCCATACTGGGTGCCGTGGTGCCATGCTTGGTGTTATGTAATGCCATACTGGAAGCCGTGGTGCCATGCTTGGTGTTATGTAATGCCATACTGGGTGCTGTGGTGCCATGCTGGGTGTTATGTAATGCCATACTGGGTGCTGTGGTGCCACGCTTGGTGTTATGTAATGCCATGCTGGGTGCTGTGGTGCCATGCTTGGTGTTATGTAATGCCATACTGGGTGCTGTGGTGTCATGCTTGGTGTTATGTAATGCCATACTGGGTGCTGTGGTGCCATGCTTGGTGTTATGTAATGCCATGCTGGGTGCTGTGGTGCCATGCTTGGTGTTATGTAATGCCATACTGGGTGCTGTGGTGCCATGCTGGGTGTTACGTAATGCCATACTGGGTGCCGTGGTGCCATGCTGGGTGTTATGTAATGCCATACTGGGTGCCGTGGTGCCATGCTGGGTGTTATGTAATGCCATACTGGGTGCTGTGGTGCCATGCTTGGTGTTATGTAATGCCATACTGGGTGCCGTGGTGCCATGCTGGGTGTTATGTAATGCCATACTGGGTGCTGTGGTGCCATGCTTGGTGTTATGTAATGCCATACTGGGTGCTGTGGTGCCATGCTGGGTGTTATGTAATGCCATACTGGGTGCCGTGGTGCCATGCTGGGTGTTATGTAATGCCATACTGGGTGCTGTGGTGCCATGCTTGGTGTTATGTAATGCCATGCTGGGTGCTGTGGTGCCATGCTTGGTGTTAAGTAATGCCATGCTGGGTGCCGTGGTGCCATGCTTGGTGTTATGTAATGCTATACTGGGTGCCGTGGTGCCATGCTTGGTGTTATGTAATGCCATACTGGGTGCCGTGGTGCCATGCTTGGTGTTATGTAATGCCATACTGGGTGCTGTGGTGCCATGCTTGGTGTTATGTAATGCCATACTGGGTGCTGTGGTGCCATGCTGGGTGTTATGTAATGCCATACTGGGTGCTGTGGTGCCATGCTTGGTGTTATGTAATGCCATACTGGGTGCTGTGGTGCCATGCTTGGTGTTATGTAATGCCATACTGGGTGCTGTGGTGCCATGCTTGGTGTTATGTAATGCCATACTGGGTGCTGTGGTGCCATGCTTGGTGTTATGTAATGCCATACTGGGTGCTGTGGTGCCATGCTTGGTGTTACGTAATGCCATACTGGGTGCCGTGGTGCCATGCTTGGTGTTATGTAATGCCATACTGGGTGCTGTGGTGCCATGCTTGGTGTTATGTAATGCCATACTGGGTGCTGTGGTGCCATGCTTGGTGTTATGTAATGCCATGCTGGGTGCTGTGGTGCCATGCTTGGTGTTATGTAATGCCATACTGGGTGCTGTGGTGCCATGCTTGGTGTTATGTAATGCCATACTGGGTGCCGTGGTGCCATGCTGGGTGTTATGTAATGCCATACTGGGTGCCGTGGTGCCATGCTGGGTGTTATGTAATGCCATACTGGGTGCCGTGGTGCCATGCTGGGTGTTATGTAATGCCATACTGGGTGCTGTGGTGCCATGCTGGGTGTTATGTAATGCCATACTGGGTGCTGTGGTGCCATGCTGGGTGTTATGTAATGCCATACTGGGTGCCGTGGTGCCATGCTTGGTGTTATGTAATGCCATACTGGGTGCTGTGGTGCCATGCTTGGTGTTATGTAATGCCATACTGGGTGCTGTGGTGCCATGCTTGGTGTTATGTAATGCCATACTGGGTGCTGTGGTGCCATGCTGGGTGTTATGTAATGCCATACTGGGTGCTGTGGTGCCATGCTTGGTGTTATGTAATGCCATACTGGGTGCTGTGGTGCCATGCTTGGTGTTATGTAATGCCATACTGGGTGCTGTGGTGCCATGCTTGGTGTTATGTAATGCCATACTGGGTGCTGTGGTGCCATGCTTGGTGTTATGTAATGCCATACTGGGTGCTGTGGTGCCATGCTTGGTGTTATGTAATGCCATACTGGGTGCTGTGGTGCCATGCTTGGTGTTATGTAATGCCATGCTGGGTGCTGTGGTGCCATGCTTGGTGTTATGTAATGCCATACTGGGTGCTGTGGTGCCATGCTTGGTGTTATGTAATGCCATACTGGGTGCTGTGGTGCCATGCTTGGTGTTACGTAATGCCATACTGGGTGCCGTGGTGCCATGCTGGGTGTTATGTAATGCCATACTGGGTGCTGTGGTGCCATGCTGGGTGTTATGTAATGCCATACTGGGTGCCGTGGTGCCATGCTTGGTGTTATGTAATGCCATACTGGGTGCTGTGGTGCCATGCTTGGTGTTATGTAATGCCATACTGTGTGCCGTGGTGCCATGCTTGGTGTTATGTAATGCCATACTGGGTGCCGTGGTGCCATGCTTGGTGTTATGTAATGCCATACTGGGTGCTGTGGTGCCATGCTGGGTGTTATGTAATGCCATACTGGGTGCTGTGGTGCCATGCTTGGTGTTATGTAATGCCATACTGGGTGCTGTGGTGCCATGCTTGGTGTTATGTAATGCCATACTGGGTGCTGTGGTGCCATGCTGGGTGTTATGTAATGCCATACTGGGTGCCGTGGTGCCATGCTGGGTGTTATGTAATGCCATGCTGGGTGCTGTGGTGCCATGCTTGGTGTTATGTAATGCCATGCTGGGTGCTGTGGTGCCATGCTGGGTGTTATGTAATGCCATACTGGGTGCTGTGGTGCCATGCTTGGTGTTATGTAATGCCATACTGGGTGCTGTGGTGCCATGCTGGGTGTTATGTAATGCCATGCTGGGTGCTGTGGTGCCATGCTTGGTGTTATGTAATGCCATACTGGGTGCTGTGGTGCCATGCTGGGTGTTATGTAATGCCATACTGGGTGCCGTGGTGCCATGCTTGGTGTTATGTAATGCCATACTGGGTGCCGTGGTGCCATGCTTGGTGTTATGTAATGCCATACTGGGTGCTGTGGTGCCATGCTTGGTGTTATGTAATGCCATGCTGGGTGCTGTGGTGCCATGCTTGGTGTTATGTAATGCCATGCTGGGTGCTGTGGTGCCATGCTGGGTGTTATGTAATGCCATACTGGGTGCTGTGGTGCCATGCTTGGTGTTATGTAATGCCATACTGGGTGCTGTGGTGCCATGCTTGGTGTTATGTAATGCCATACTGGGTGCCGTGGTGCCATGCTTGGTGTTATGTAATGCCATACTGGGTGCTGTGGTGCCACGCTTGGTGTTATGTAATGCCATACTGGGTGCTGTGGTGCCATGCTGGGTGTTATGTAATGCCATACTGGGTGATGTGGTGCTATGCTTGGTGTTATGTAATGCCATACTGGGTGTTGTGGTGCCATGCTTGGTGTTATGTAATGCCATACTGGGTGTTATGTAATGCCATGCTGGGTGTTATGTAATGCCATACTGGGTGCCGTGGTGCCATGCTTGGTGTTATGTAATGCCATACTGGGTGCCGTGGTGCCATGCTTGGTGTTATGTAATGCCATACTGGAAGCCGTGGTGCCATGCTTGGTGTTATGTAATGCCATACTGGGTGCCGTGGTGCCATGCTTGGTGTTATGTAATGCCATACTGGGTGCCGTGGTGCCATGCTTGGTGTTATGTAATGCCATGCTGGGTGCTGTGGTGCCATGCTTGGTGTTATGTAATGCCATACTGGGTGCTGTGGTGCCATGCTTGGTGTTATGTAATGCCATACTGGGTGCCGTGGTGCCATGCTTGGTGTTATGTAATGCCATACTGGGTGCTGTGGTGCCTCTATTCTGCCTGGGGGACATCAGGGGCACCTCAGGATAAGTGGCACGTGCCACTGATCTTTGGAGCTAGCAACAGCCCTGATTTAAACCCCGCTGGTAATTTCTATCATCATTAGTTTTTTTTTCAGTTCAACATTTGAATATAAGAAATAAACCAATTTAATTGATGGGAATAAAGATTAGTTTCAGTTAAACGCATTTTTCAATAGAAAAATATGAGTATGGTGAATCTTAGCTCCCAACTGTCCGCCTTTCGGAGGGTTAGTCTTTGGAAACCGAATCCCTCCGTCCCTCTTTCTTCCTCATTTGTCCCTCTTTCAATACTGATGTACAGATTTGTGTTCATTTATATATCTATTGAAAAATGTGCTTAAAGGGAACCTGTACTGAGTAAAATTATTTAAAATAAACACATGAGGTAACTTCAAATGAACATTACAGAGTTACCTTGCCATCAGTTTCTCTCATAAGCTCACCATTTTCTTCTGACAATGATCCCTTCCAGTTCTGACAATATTTTGTCAGAACTGAAATATCAGTTGCTGTCAGTTATATATCAGTTGCTGTCAGTTATAGCTGAGTGGACAACTGATGTGCCTGGTAATGTCCATGTTTCCCTATGGCTCAAGTGGGCGATGTTACAGTTTAACAGTGTGCCGACCAGAAAGCCGTTATGGGGTAATGACCATTTTCAAAATGGAGGAAGGAGAATTCCATTGATCACAGTGGACAAACAGGACGCAGGAGAGGAGAAAGCGATTGAGGAGTAGACTACACGGGAGGTACGTATGACTTGTGTATGCTTATTTTGCCTTTTAATTGTCAGTTCAGGTTTTCTTTAACTGAATCTAATCTTTATTCCCATCAATTACATTGATTATAAATAAATAAATAAATTTATTTCTTATTTTTCAAATGTTATAATGAAGAAAAACAAATGATGATAGAAAGGACCAGTGGGGTTTAAATGATAAAACTACATCGTTGATTTCTGAATTCTTTGTGATATGCCTGAGGAGGGTTGTGGTGGGGGTGTGGTTAGAGGTGTGGCAGGGGCGTGTCTTAAATTGTCCCTCCTTCTTATCTTAAAAAGTTGGGAGGTATGTGGATGTCACTCAGCGTTAGACTACAGGTGCCCATAAATCACTTGGTCATTAGAAAGAGCATTCTCGTGTTGAATCATTTGCCTGTCCACACACTGCATCTTGATTTAGGATAGTTTTCAACATTAAATCTATTAAAAATCGGCCTAACACCACTGCCTCTGCTTGCCAGGCTGCCTTCATGTGTATGTGTCCCCATGACCAGTGTTAAAAACCTACCTTTCTCCGTCGGAGTGACTCCTGACCTCTTCCGGTGTCTGTAGTCACTGCGAGCACTTGTACCAATACCACATGACACAGGCTTGTAGAGATATACAGAGGTGCCAGTAGGATAAAACTCACTAAAACCGTTTAAAACGTTCGGGAGGCGGTGGTGGACCAGCCAACCCAAAACAGACACAAAACTGTCAACTTCAGTGGAAAAACAGAGGTGCCAAGCTCTTATTGGACCCTAAGCTGTGTGATACTCCTGTTGTTTATTAGCTGATGAAGTGGGATTGAGCCTGCGAAACGCGTTGCTAATTGTTGCAGGAGTATATGAATAAATGTTTTTCCACTGAAGTCGACAGTTTTGTGTCTGTTTTGGGTTGGCTGGTCCACCACCGCCTCCTGAATGTTTTAAACGTTTTTAGTGAATTTTATCCTACTGGCACCTCTGTACATTTCTACAAATCGAGATATCCACCCTTGGTGGAAGGGTGTCACACCCTCTTCTTTCCTCTATCCACAGAGAGCGACGTCTTAGTCCTGAGTGGGGACACGCTTGTACTCCCCACCTGCCCATACAGTAGTTGCCTTGGTGGTAACCCAGGTTTGTAAGTATAATACTTACGCTTCACTTATTCTCGCCCATATTCCAATACATACTACACTATATTGGGCTCTCGGTTTTCTGCTTTTTATTCCTTCACATGACACAGGCGCATGTAAGACATCACTATGTGCGCTGGTGTCACATGGTACAGAAGCTCGCTATAGCGACGGACACCAAGAGCTACGATAGTGGAGAGTTGAGCCTTTATACACTGCACAACCGGCAAGAGAGGACAAAGATTCACTCCAGGGCCGGGGGACACTGGCCAGGGGGTCCATTGGGTATGTAAGTCATTGCAATATTTATGCATATTTATGGGCACCTGTAGTCTAATGCTGACATCCACATACCTCCCAACTTTTTAAGATAAAAAAGAGGGACACTTTAAGACACGCCCCTGACACACCTCTAACCACGACCCCACCACACCCCTCATCAGTGTTATCATCATAGGCGCCTCCACCAGTTTTTTTTTGTATAGCCTATACCCAAAGGGGTTCATAGTCATGAGAGCCTTGGTGTCCTCAGTACTCATCCAGGAGAGCGACCAGCCAGCATCTGCACCAACAGAACTGAGACACCGAGCGGGGACGGTTCACTGTTCACGGTTCACCTCACTGAGCAGCTCCCACAGCTGATGCAATCCTGATTTTGAGGGGAGTGGGGGGGAATCATGAAGACCAAACACTCGTATGTATGCCCCGCACTTCTGTACATTAAAATATGGAGAGTGGATCCCCATCAGCGTGGCTTAACAAAGATAATGAATTAACTTTTACCTTAAAGAGACTCCGTAACAAAAATTGCATCCTATTTTTTATCATCCTACAAGTTCCAAAAGCTATTCTAATGTGTTCTGGCTTACTGCAGCACGTTATACTATTACCATCTCTGTAATAAAACAACTTATCTCTCTCTTGTCAGACTTGTCAGCCTGTGTCTGGAAGGCTGCCAAGTTCTTCAGTATTGTGGTTCTGTGATGCATCTCCCCCTTCCAGGCCCTTCTCTGCACACTGCCTGTGTATTATTTAGGATTAGGGCAGCTTCTCTCTTCTCTCTTATCTTTTACAAGCTGGATAAATCCTCCTCTGAGCTGGCTGGGCTTTCACATACTGAAGAATTACATACAGGCAGAGCTGTCTGCACTCTGCAGGAAGAAACAGCCTGACACTTCAGTGGAAGATAGCTGCATGCGGAAAGAAACACACAAATATTCTCTTGAGATTCAAAAGGAAGGCTGTATACAGCCTGCTTATGTATGGATGTATTTTCTATGTGTGGACATGCTGTACATCAACCTACTTCCTGTTTTGGTGGCCATTTTGTTTGTTTATAAACAAACTTTTTAAAACGGTTTTTAAACACTTTTAATGCGGCGAGGAGCGGCGAAATTGTGACAGAGGGTAATAGGAGATGTCCCCTAACGCACTGGTATGTTTACTTTTGTGCGATTTTAACAATACAGATTCTCTTTAAAGGAAATATCAGGCAAATTACAAATTTCTAAGCTACAGAGGGTCATCAGATCAGCGAAAATAATCATTGGAAAACCTCTCCAGCCTCTAGACCTCCTCTACACCACCAGATTGAGCTCCAGAGCAGTGAAGATCGCCAACGATCCCTCACACCCAGGCTCCCGCTTCTTCAGTGGGCTCCGTTCGGGCCGGAGGTATCTGTCCATCTACACCAGGACCTCAAGGCACAGGAACAGCTTCTTCCCCTCAGCGATCAAATCACTGAACTCTCTGGACTCACTCCCATCGCCCTCTCCTTACGCTGTTCTTACTCAACAAGCCAGATCCATCCTTTTAGCATGTCTGCATAGCTGAACTTCATATTTACTGTGAACAAGGTTTCTCTCTCTGTTATGCACTACTGTATTGCATTTGTTTGATGTATGCTACTGTGTTCTCTCTGTTGTTTGCCTTTTTGCTGTACCATCTTGTGTCAAGCCCAATTCCGGGCACGAGCAAGTCGCGCTTGGTGAATAATAAAATGATTCTGATTCTAAAAAACAGATTACCGTATTTTTTGGAATATAAGACGCTCCGGAATATAAGACGCACCTAGGTTTAGAGGATAAAAATCAGGGGAAAATAAAAAATACACTTTACCTAGGTGCGTCCAAGTTCCAGGAGCGTCTTGTGGAGATTGCCCTCTTCCCAAGATCTCTATCTAAGCTACACTAACTCCTGCTACCTCACAAGCTACACTAACCCCCTGCCACCCCCAGCTGCTCCATTAACCACATTAATTATGCTTTGCCTTTTTTTTTTACCCCCTGTTGGTAGCCAAAGAGACCTCTTTAGGCAGCCAGTGGGTCTCAGCCAGGCAGTATGTGCGGCCATTTGTCCCCCTCTAGGCAGCCAGTGGGTCTCAGCCAGGCAGTATGTGTGGCCATTTGTCCCCCTCTAGGCAGCCAGTGAGTCTCAGCCAGGCAGTATGTGCAGCCATTTGTCCCCCTCTAAGCAGCCAGTAGGTCTAAGCCAGGTAGTATGTGGAGCCATTTGTCCCCCTCTAAGCAGCCAGTGGGTCTCAGCCAGGCAGCATGTGCGGCCATGTGTCCCCCTCTAAGCAGCCAGTGGGTCTCAGCCAGGTAGTATGTGGAGCCATTCGTCCCCCTCTAAGCAGCCAGTGGGTCTCAGCCAGGCAGCATGTGCGGCCATTTGTCCCCCTCTAAGCAGCCAGTGGGTCTCAGCCAGGTAGTATGTGGAGCCATTCGTCCCCCTCTAAGCAGCTAGTGGGTCTCAGCCAGGCAGCATGTGCGGCCATTTGTCCCCCTCTAAGCAGCCAGTGGGTCTCAGCCAGGCAGCATGTGCGGCCATTTGTCCCCCTCTAAGCAGCCAGTGGGTCTCAGCCAGGCAGTATGTGAGGCCATTTGTCCCCCTCTTATACGCAGCCCTGGAGTTATATGAGCCACCAGTCAGATGCGGGTCAGTGCAGAGCGGCAGGTATGGCAGCATACTGTGACCGCGATCGGTATGGATGTCGGGGAGGCGGCCGGAGATCAGCCTGCTTGGCTGTAAGAGGCATGCTATTCATGCAGAGCGCAGCGGAAGGCGTTATTACCGATCCGGGATCCAGCCGACGAGTCCTCCATCTGCTTCTCTATCTTCAATACCGGCTCGCGCTGATCCCCGTCCTGTTACTTCCTGGTCTGCCGCTCTCTCACTGCGTGACCCTGACGCACGTGAGCTGCCGAGGTCACGCAGTGAGAGAGCGTCAGACCAGGAAGTAACAGGACGGGGATCAGCGCGAGCCGGTATTGAAGATAGAGAAGCAGATGGAGGACTCGTCGGCTGGATCCCGGATCGGTAATAACGCCTTCCGCTGCGCTCTGCATGAATAGCATGCCTCTTACTTACAGCCAAGCAGGCTGATCTCCGGCCGCCTCCCCGACATCCATACCGATCGCGGCCACAGTATGCTGCCATACCTGCCGCTCTGCACTGACCCGCAATCTGACTGGTGGCTCTTATAACTCCAGGGCTGCGCATAAGAGGGGGACAAATGGCCGCATATACTGCCTGGCTGAGGCCAATATGCCAGTGCTGAATTGTTAACATTTGGAATATAAGACGCACTGACTTTTTCTCCCCACTTTTGGGGGAGAAAAAGTGCGTCTTATATTCCGAAAAATACGGTAACTTCCTCTAGCCCCTGGAATTATGTTCCTATCACAATGTATGGCGACAATATTTTATTTAGAAATTAAAGTGAATGGTTACCGATTAAAAAAAAGAAAAGTCAGATACTCACCTAAGGAGAGGGAAGGCTCGGTCCTAATGAGCCTTCCCTCTCCTCTCCCGGTGCCCGGTGGATCCTCCGTTCAAATCCCCCGCCGCGGAGGACTTCGGAAGTCTTCGGGAGCACTCGGGGTCCCGAAGACGGGCCGCTCCATACTGCGCACGCGCGAGTGCGTCATAGACCCGCGCGAGTGCGTTATAGTGGGCACTCGCGCATGCGCAGTATGGAGCGGCCCGTCTTCGGGAGCCCGAGTGCTCCCGAAGACTTCCGAAGTGGCAGTATTTGACCAAACTGATCGTTAGCGGGACCGGGAGAGGAGAGGGAAGTCTCATTAGGACCGAGCCTTCCCTCTCCTTAGGTGAGTATCTGACTTTTCTTTTTTTTAATCGGTACACATTGGCTTTAAGGGTTTTTTCCAGCTTTGCTTCCAACTCTATTTACAAGCAATTATTTGCAAAAAAAAAAAAAAAAAAAAGACTCAGTAAATACACTCTTGACTTACATATTAAAAAAGTTTAATCCCTAAGTTAACTATTTATGTTTTTTCTTTTAAATGCCAACTTTTTTTTTTTATTAAAGTTTATATTGGGGTAACTATGGGAGGAGTAGTAAGGGGTTAATTAATGCCATATTACATTTATTTTTCTTTATTGCAAAGTTTTTAGGTGTAGTTTTACTTTTTAGCCACTAGATGTCCCCCACACTTTATTTTGATTCAACTCTTCACGGCATACACACGTTACAGAAAGTATGTAATACTTGATTTTTTTTCTCAATGAACTCCGGCATCACATTGATGGCTGGAATTCATTGACCAAAGGCACTTAGATCGGTGAATAGGAGCCGTGTTTCCATTCACTGATTTGAGCACTAACAAATAGCGACAAGTACGGCGCATGGGAGTGCGCACTGCGGCGATCGTGGTGGAAGACGAATATCTACGTCCCTGGGACTTCAGATGAATTCATGCAGCGCGTATACCGCCTGTGAAGCAACAAGTAGTTAAAGTGTACCTGAGATGACATGTGACATGATGAGATAAACAGGTATATGTACAGTGCCAAATATATTAATAACTAGGCTGTGTTCCTTTTTTTCCTTTTTCTACCTCAAAGAGTTATCTTTCAGGTATGCAAGTCAATTTAATCATATGACACTTCTCCATCTGATGCAGATTTTAGCTTACTACTGATCCACACATTTACTGTACTACTGCACCATACCTACAGCTACTGACAGAGAGAGACAGCCAGCCTCCCACGCATGAGTTATACTTCGCACAAAGGCCATTTTTGGAAAAAGAAATAGGCATTATCAAAGTGAGCAATAGGTAATTATTTGTACTGGTAATTCTTTAACCACTTCACCACTGAGGGGTTTTACCCCCTGACCACCAGAGCAATTTTCACCTTTCAGCGCTCCTTCCATTCATTCGTCTATAACTTTATTATTACTTATCCCAATGAAATGAACTATATCTTGTTTTTTTTGCCACCAATTAGGCTTTCTTTAGGTGGGACATTATGCCAAGAATTATTTTATTCTAAATGTGTTTTAATGGGGAAATAGGAAAAAATGTGGGAAAAAATTATTATTTTTCAGTTTTCGGCCATTATAGTTTTTAAATAAAGCATGCTACTGTAATTAAAACCCATGAAATGTATTAACCCATTTGTTCCGGTTATAAAACCATTTAAATTATGTCCCTATCACAATGTTTGGCGACAATATTTTATTTGGAAATAAAGGTGCATTTTTTTCAGTTTTGCATCCATCCCTAATTACAAGCCCGCAGTTTATAAAGTAACAGTGTTATACCCTCTTGACATAAATATTTAAAAAGTTCAGTCCCTAAGGTAACTATTTATGTTTTTTTTTTTATTGTATTTTTTTTTTTTTTAATTACAAAAAAAAATAAAAATTGGGGAGTGTGGGAGGTAATGAGTTAATTTATTGTGTAAATGTAATGTTTGTATATGTAAAATGCTTTTAGGGTGTAGTTTACTATTTGGCCACAAGATGGCCACAGAGTGTTTGTTTACATGCGATGCGGAAGGACGCTTACAGGAAGCAGTAGGAGGCTGGGAGACGCACAATGATCTCGCTGTTTCTGAAAGAAGCAGCAGATCATTGCGGGGGCTAGATCAACGAACGGGAATGGATTTTTCCGTTCATTGATCTCCGGGCGAGCGGGCGGCGGCGTGCACGAGCGTCGGGTGCGCGCGCACGAGCGGCGGGAGCGCGGAAAGCGGCGGTAGCGCGGAAGGTACGGATTTCTCCGTCCCTGGTTTTTTAGGAGGGAAAAAAGGGGCGGAGAAATTCGTACCGCTGGGGGTAAAGTGGTTAAGATTTATACAAACAGTCTGTGTATTCCGCTACCTGAAGTGAGAGGGATGTGGATGTTTTCATTTCACTTTTTTTTTTTTTTACATTTTCTTAAAAATTATTTAGCCACTTACCAACATTGTAGCGTATTAAAACGTCATGTTTGAGCCTGTTAATGGAAACACGACGTTTTAATATGTTGCGCGTTCCCACCACTGCTCACCACGTGTGCGCGCCGCTCCCACCGCCATTTCCATTGGGATTCCGTGTTCAGCGATTGGGGAAGAGGACCGAGTGGTCTTCTACCCAATCGCAATGCCTGGAATGAATGGACGTTACCGCGATCAGCGGCCATGTCCATTCATAAAACAGGAAACAGTCACAGTGTAGTTAAATGTAGAAAAAAAGTAAACACTTCCTATAACGGGCAAGTGTTTACTAGTGCCATCTTGTGGCCAAAAAGTAAAATTACACATACAGGCACATACATACAGTACTTACACAATACTAATAAAATTAATAACATTACCACAGCCCTCCCCCCCCCAAAAAAAAAAAACACTTGTAAAAAAAAATCAGTTTAAAAAAAAAATACATACATAGTTGCCTTAGGGACTCAACTTTTTTAATCTATATTTCTAAATAATATATTGTCGCCATACATTGTGATAAGGACATCATTTAAACGGTTTAATAATCGGGACAACAGGGCAAATAAAATGTGTTGGTTTTATCCACAGGAGAATGTTTAATTTTAAAACTATAATGGCCAAAAACTGAGAAATAATGATTTTTTTCCATTATTTTCTTAGTTTTCCCATTAAAACGGATTTAGAATAAAATCATTTTTAGCAAAATGTACTACCCACCGAAAGCTTAATTGGTGGTAAAAAAAACTGAGGTATAGATCATTTTCTTTTGATAAGTAGGGATAAAGTTATTAGGCAATAAAAGGGAGGAACACTGACAGGTGAAAATTGCTCTGTTCCATTAGGGTAAAAACCCTTTGGTGAACTGGTTAATTTCAAATAATACCAGTCGTCTGGCTGTCCTGCTTATCCTACTGTTAAGGCCCATACACACGTCCGTTTTTTTGCGAACGACGGGTCGTTTGAACGTCCCGTCGTTCAGTCGTTCGCCCACTAAATCGGGCGTGTGTACAGACTGTCGTTCGCATGATAAGAGTGAGTTTGAGCGATCCGCCGCTTTCAAACGACCCGTCGTTTGCAAAAAACGGACGTGTGTATGGGCCTTTAGCCATAGACTCTGAGCAAGGATGCAGATCAGGTGTTTCTGACTGAAGTCTGACTGGGTTAGCTGCATGCTTGTTTCTGTTGTGATTCAGACACTACTGCAGCCAAATAGATCAGCAGGACTGCCAGGCAACTGGTATATTTTTTTTTAAATAAATATGGCAGCCACCATATCCCTCTTACATAAGGGGTAATTTGACACTTGATAACAGATTTTTGTAACTGCCTAGTCATGTGTTGCCTACAGTTCCTCATGTGGCTGCCAGTTCTTCGCAGAGCTGAATTTCTTATTCTGGGTCATATGATCTCAACTACAAGGTCAAAGTGTCTCTGATCGATCTGGCAGTTCTATGAACAATGCACAATGGGTTGGTCATGGTTCAGCTACGGAAGAACTTCCCATCTCTGTCTGGACTTCAAATTGAGAATTGAATAGTCTCATCTCTCTTCACGTCTTGTGTGGTAGCGCAATGATTCACCTTGGACTTTCCTGGTCTTTGATCTTCTCACTCACTGCCATGAAGGTGGCATCTGGGAACTCTGAGACCATCTCAGTTACCAATGGAGAAAAGGAGGGAACTTGGGGTGAGCGGGAAACATGCCCATCTAAACAAAAGGCCCTTGGATTCGAGCAAAAGGTGACGTACGTTTTGGTGCATTAACATCCTATGGTTAAAGATGCTCTTGGGATAACAGAATGGGCTTCACTGACTGAGTTTCTTCAGGGCTAGAGTTCATCTGAGAACATATGTGATCTGGCAACCCTGGCATGGATATTAAAAAGTATCAGCTGTTAGTTGGCAAAAATCCTCACCTAGATCATAGTAAATCACAGTGAGGATTTTTGAAAGGTTAGTGATTGCATGATTCAAGTCGGGTGCATGTATCTATTACAGCAGGCAATGGCAAACTATGACACACAGGCCAGATCTGGCCCATTTAGTTTTTTAGCCCGGCCAACACCTAGGGCCAGAATTGCAGAGTACAAATTAAGTTACTCACCCGCTCTCAGCTTCCATCGCCAGTCTCCCTTTAGCCGCGCATCCAGCATCCCATCTCTATGGCTACAGTGGAGTCTCATCATGATTCATGTAACCCACTGCCAGTACAAGCCATTGGTCAAATGATGAGATACATCCGCTGCTGCTGTAGCCATAGACAGAATGCTGGATGCGTGGCTGAAGGGAGATCCCATTGGTGGAAGCCGAGAGCCAGTGAGTGACCTCATTAATACTCTGCATTGGGAGGGAGAGGCACCCCTGCTGACTACTGCCTATACTGGGGAGGGGCTATTTAATACTGGGGGCCCACCTGGCTAACTATACTGGGAAAGGAAGGGGGGCGGGTCATTTGCTACGTAAGTTGGTGGTAAACCTAACACTGGGGGCACTTTTGGCTTCCGAAACTGGATGTGGGGGGGGGGGGGGACTGGCACATTTGTTACCTATACTGGGAGCATACTGGGTGGCATATCTCCTATCCATACTGGGGGGTACTGAATTCTAGGGCTCATCTGGCTTCCTATACGGGGGGGGGGGGGGGGGGCAGGCAGATCTGCCACTTAACCTGGGGACCTACCTAATACTGGGGGAATATTTGAATTCCTACACTGGGGGTGGGGGGGGGGGGTTGGGGCATCTGCTACCTATACTGGGGGGGGGGGGCTGCCTAATACTGGTTGTATATCTGCTACGTATATGGAGGACCTACCAGGTACTAGGTGAACATCTGGCTTTCTATACTGGGCCAGGGGGCTGCCCATCTGCGACCTATACCAAAAAGTCTGGCAACACTGTCAAACTTAGGAACCCATTGTGGCCGACAAGTCAAAAAGTTTGTCCATCCCTGTTCTTCAGGGTATTGCTGAAACAAACCTGACCTGAAGATAAACGGATGAGATAAACACTGGGTGGTACACATGGAATGGGGAGGCTGCACATGTAAGGGAGGGGCAGCTGTACATGGGTGGTACACATGGAAAGGGGGGCTGCACATGTAAGGGAGGGGCAGCTGTACATGGGTGGTACACATGGAATGGGGAGGCTGCACATGTAAGGGAGGGGCAGCTGTACATGGGTGGTACACATGGAATGGGGAGGCTGCACATGTAAGGGAGGGGCAGCTGTACATGGGTGGTACACATGGAATGGGGGGCTGCACATGTAAGGGAGGGGCAGCTGTACATGGGTGGTACACATGGAATGGGGAGGCTGCACATGTAAGGGAGGGGCAGCTGTACATGGGTGGTACACATGGAATGGGGGGGCTGCACATGTAAGGGAGGGGCAGCTGCATATGGGTGGTACACATTGAATGGGGGGCTGCACATGAAAGGAAGGGGCAACTGCATTTGGGTGGTACACATGGAATCGGGTGGGGGGTGGGGGGGGGGGGCTGAACATGTAAAGGAGGGGCAGCTGCATATGGGTGGTACACATTGAATGGGGGGCTGCACATGAAAGGAAGGGGCAACTGCACATGGGTGGTACACGTGGAATGGGGGAGGGGCCACACACAAACAGAAAACAACAAGAAACTGGCCAAGGGGCGCTAAAAGTATAAGTTTGGCCCTGTTGCCCAAACCCAAATGACAGACCAATACTTCATAATGGACTTTCCTGTGTATAATTTCACGTTGTACTGTTTATACTGAACTACAGGTGGAGGAGAGTGAAAGTACTTTTGATGGGACAGCGGTGAATGGCATTAAACTGATCTGCGGGACCCCCGGACAGACTGGTTCATACACAGAAATAACATCACAGACAGGAAAGTGAGTAACATCACTGCTTCATGTTGGGGGGCGAGGGGTGGGGAGAACCATTACAACCTCAGGGAGGGGGGGGGAGAACCATTACAACCCCGAGGGGAGGACGACTGTTACAACCTCAGGGAGGGGGTGAGGGAGGGGAGAACCATTACAAACTCAGGGAGGGGGGAGAGGGGAGAACCATTACAACCTTGGGGAGGGGGGGGAGAGGGGAGAACCATTACAACCTTGGGGAGGGGGGGGAGAGGGGAGAACCATTACAACCTTGGGGAGGGGGGAGAACCATTACAACCTCGGGGGAGGGGGGGGGCCATTACAACCTCGGGGGAGGGGGGGAGAGGGGAGAACCATTAAAACCCCGGTGGAGGGGGGACCATTACAACCTCAGGGAAGGGGGGAGAGGGGAGAACCATTACAACCTCGGGGGAGGGGGGGGGCATTACAACCTCAGGGTAGGGGGGAGAGGGGAGAACCATTACAACCCCGGGGGGGGGGCATTACAACCTTGGGGAGGGGGGGAGAGGGGAGAACCATTACAACTTTGGGGAGGGGGGGAGAGAAGGGGACCATTACAACCTTGGGGAGGGGGGAGAACCATTAAAACCCCGGTGGAGGGGGGACCATTACAACCTCGGGGGGAAGAACTCAGCATGTGATAATAATAATGGAGGGCCTGTATCCTTCATTCAGAGAGATCTGCATGTCAAAGTGATCAGTAGATCCAGGATTTCCACAAGCTTTAAGCAGAACCCCAGATTTAAGGGTTAAAAGATTAAGTGATAGATTAACCCTCTTCAGATATACTCTCTAAAAATGTTCAGCCTACCGATAGGTCCAAATATTGTATTTTTGGGTGTGAGAGAAATGGTATAGAGCTGCTTTGGGTTTGATTGTGATAATACTGTGACCACTGACATACTGTGTCCACTGACACATAGTATCCACTGACACATAGTAACCACTGACACACTGTGTCCTCTGACACATAGTAACCACTGACACATAGTAACCACTGACACACTGTGTCCTCTGACACATAGTAACCACTGACACATAGTAACCACTGACACACTGTGTCCTCTGACACATAGTAACCACTGACACATAGTAACCACTGACACACTGTGTCCTCTGACACATAGTAACCACTGACACATAGTAACCACTGACACACTGTGTCCTCTGACACATAGTAACCACTGACACACTGTGTCTACTCACACTTAGTAACCACTGACACCGTTACCACTGACACACTGTGACTACTGAAATGCTATGACCACTGACACACTATTTACATTGACACATAATAACACATAATAACAACTGACACACTGTGACTAATGACATACTATTACCACTGACACACTGGGAACACTGACACACTGTGACTACTGATAAAATGTGACCACTGACACATTGCCAACACTGACACAATGTAATCACTGACAAACTGTTACCACTCACACAGTGACCACTGACACATTGTAATCACTGACACACTGTTACCACTGACACATTGCTAGCACTGACATCATTGTACCTAGTAATGCACTGTGACTTCTTACACACTTTGACCACTGAACCTCTGTGACAACAAACGCTCAGCAACCCTTGAGAGTAACCACTGACACACTGTGACTACTAATACACTGTGATTACTGATGCACTGTGACCACTGACATAATGTGACCAGTGACACACTGCTACTGTAACCCGATTTATCCTTTAGCACTCAGCCCTGGCTGAGAGGAGTGCACCAGACACTGACTCAGATGCGAATATCAAGAATTTATTTGTGACCGAACAGTGGTTAACTTAGCTGGTAACTTTTCTCAACCAGTAAACTTCAACAACAATATACGCTTCCCTTGAACATCATAGGTCAAAATGCAGTCTTCTCCTCTTCACAGCTGATGCACCGGTAAAAGCTGCGGGATAAAAAGGCTAAGTTACACAGAAACTTTTTAAATAAAATTTGAGCTACAACAGATCATCTTTTACAATCATCAACCACTTTACAATATAACACCTTTTATTCACAGTACCATTCACTGAGGCATAGGGGCTTGGGTAGGGAGAGGTCTACTGAGCAATTCAGTTCCTAAACAGTCCAAGTCCCTTGTAGCCAAATCCAAGCTATATTGCTCAGCAAAACCTTAGGGAACTCGTGACTCTCTTTACTATGGTACTGAAGCAATTTAAACTGTTCATTGGTTGGCAATATGGCATCCCAAAAATGTTCACTTTACTCAGATGATCTCTTAGACTCTTACTCTTTATACTATATTTCTCAACGCAATGTCCTCTTAAGCACCACTTGTTTAGATAGTGCTTCCCAAAATAATAAACAAAATAAAAAAAGAATCAAACAATCAAAAAGGTTAGAGAAATAAAAATAAAGAAAATAAAATCACAAAATTGACCAATGCACCCAGTTATACCATCAATATCTCACTCCTTCAGTATAACTCTTTTCTTATGCTATTTGAACTTTATGCCGAATAAGCTCTAATTTTGTTATTTTGCAAAACGTGTATCTCCACTCTGTTGACTCTTTATCTCTGACAGATGTCACTCCGCTTTTCACTTTACTTCACTTAGTAACACAAGATGCAGTAAAACTTCTCCTCAAATCTTCTTCTTTAATGCTGACAGGTTAACAGACTTAGTTATTTCTCACTGACAGGTTCTCTTTATCTCCACAGCTTTTGCTCTCTTTCTCTCTCAGGCCGTGCGCTCCAGCAACACAAAATATTACTTTGGTTCACTTCTTAAATCAGACGTTTAGTAAACACTGCACAACAAATCAACTGATGAACTGATGACTTATGACTGAAGCAGATTGACAGGAAAAATGTCTCTGAGTCAGGATCACTGCGAGCGGCTGAGCTGTATTAGTTCTGAGGGGGCTATTAGAGGCTGATCACTTTTCTGATGACAAAAGGCACTCACACTTAATATACTTGGTTACAGTCTCTGGGTCTTTAGGTGCGTACACACGCACTACCGCCGGCAATGACTGGCCCGCTGGGCGGACGTTCAGTCGACAGTAGTGCGTGTGCACACGCTGTCAGCGGACTGATAAGGCTGCAAATTTGCGTATAAAAAGGCCCCTTCTCTGGCGTCCACCCTTTCCCCCAGTCTCTTTCAATCTACCACTGTACCTGTACGGCACACATGGTTATCTACTGTGGGGTCTTACAGGTGCGGTTTTTCTACCTGTAATTATTGCTTCTGCCACCACCCCTCACGAGACGTCTTGTCAATTGCTAATCAAAAAATGTCCTTTACGACAATTCATTACTTGCAATGCTAAATCTGTCATTTATGTGGTCACCTGTACAATCTGCAGCCTACAGTATGTTGGCTGCACTACACGTTGCTTAAAGGAGTCATCAGGCAAAAAAAAATAAAAATGAGTTTCACTTACCTGGGGCTTCTAGAAGCCCCATGCAGCCATCCTGTGCCCTTGTAGTCACTTACTGCTGCTCTGGTCCCCCTCCGTCAGCTAGTTTAGTTTTTGCCGACCCAGGGGTCGGCGGGCCGCATTGCATACATTTTTACGCATTCCCGCTGGTGCAGGAACATTAACACATACATTTTTACGCGTTAGCGGTTCAACGCGTAAACATTTACGCATGGAACCACTCGCATAAATATGTATGTGTTAATGTTCCTGCACCAGGACGTACGTAATGCGGCCCGCTGACCCGGAGGTCGGCAAAAACTAAACTAGCTGACGGAGGGGGACCAGAGCAGCAGTAAGTGACTACAAGGGCACAGGATGGCTGCATGGGGCTGGTAGAAGCCCCAAGTAAGTGAAACTCATTTTTTTTTTCCTGATGACTCCTTTAAGACAGAGAATTTCTGAACATTATAGTGGTGCCTCATGGAAGATGGATAGCATTAGCAATGTGGCAAGACATTTCAGGGAGAAACATGGAAACATGAAAGGCTTTACGTTTCAGGGTATTAAAAAAAGTGACTACTTCTGTGAGACGGGGTGACCTATACAAAAAACTGCGGACGAGAGAAGCTTTTTGGATCCTGCAGTTGGGTACTAGGGAACCATGGGCGTCCCCACGTATGGCAAATTCGGGCGGCTGCACCCCCCCCCCCCCCGGCCGCCCGCTGCCCCCCCCCCATGCGGCCAATCGGCCATCCTGTGAGCAGGAGGGGAGCAGTGCAGAGAAGAGGGAGAGCTGTGTGCACAGCGGGAAAGGGCCATCTCCCCCCCCTTCCCTCACCTTGGGGCTCTCCCTCCCTTGCTCTCCCTTCCAGAACTAAGTGTTGTGTGGCAGCTAGCAGTGAGTGGAGCTTATCTCCGTCTTGCTCCAACGCCGGAAGTTCTGGTGCCGCTGCTCTGGTCTGGACCAGACCAGACTAGCGGCAAATCCATCCGCCTGCGACAAGACAGAGGTAAGTTCCGCCCGCTGCCAGCCACTGCACCACACTTCGTTCTGGAGGGGAGAGCGAAGGAGGGAGAGCCCTAAGGTGAGGGAAGGGGGGGGAGATGGCCCCCCTTCCCCGCTGATCCCACAGCTCTCCCTCTTCTCTGTGCTGCTCCCCTCCTGCTGGGGGGACACTTGGCTCCCTATTCTGGGGACATATACCCCTGCCTACATATACTGGGGACATATACCCCCGACTACATATACTGGGGACATATACATCTGCCTACATATACTGGGGACATATACATCTGCCTACATATACTGGGGACATATACCCCCCGACTACATATACTGGGGACATATACACCTGCCTACATATACTGGGGACATATACCCCCGACTACATATACTGGGGACATATACCTCTGGCTACATATACTGGGCACATATACACCTGCCTACATATACTGGACACATATACACCTGCCTACATATACTGGGCACATATACATCTGCCTACATATACTGGGCACATATAACCCTTACTGCATATACTGGGGACATATACCTCTGGCTACATATACCTCTGGCTACCTATACTGGGCACATATAACCCTGACTACATATACCGGGGACATATACCCCTGCCTACATATACTGAGGACATATACCCCTGACTACATATACTGGGGACATATACCCCTGACTACATATACTGGGGTCATCTATACCTCTGGCTACATATACTGGGGACATATACCCCTGACTACATATACTGGGGTCATCTATACCTCTGGCTACATATACTGGGGACATATACCCCTGACTACATATACTGGGCACATATACCCCTGACTACATATACTGGGCACATATACCCCTGACTACATATACTGGCCACATATACCGCTAACTACATATACTGGGGACATATACACCTACCTATATATACTGGGCACATATACCCCTGGCTACCTGGTCTGGGGACATCTCTACCCCTGGCTACCTGTTCTGGGGACATCTATACCGCTGGACAATCAATTCTGGGGACACCTATAGACCCGGGGCTACCTATTTTTGGGGAACCACTGCTGTCAGATTGAGTGTCTTTTGGGGAACTGCTGCCAGGTGAGAGGTGTCTACATATTAAGGGGGCATTCTGCCTATTTATGTGAAATGCTGTCTATTTATGTGCCTCATGACTGCTGAATTTGTCTTGTTGGGGGCCTCATGACTGCTGAATTTGTCTTGTTGGGGGCCTCATGACTGCTGAATTTGTCTTGTTGGGGGCCTCATGGTTACTGAATTTGTCTTGTTGGGGGCCTCATGGTTACTGAATTTGTCTTGTTGGTTGCCTCATGATTGCTGAATTTGTCTTGTTGGGGGCCTCATGATTGCTGAATTTGTCTTGATGGGGGGGCCTCATGATTGCTGAATTTGTCTTGTTGGGGGTCACATGATTGCTAACTGCGAGACTATGGAAAAAGTTGAATCATCATCATATGAGACAATAGCATTAAACCTACTTTTTCAGCTTTTTAAAACAGAAAATAAAACTGGGAGGTTCTAAAAAAATGAATACATTTTTTAGGAGTTGGATGGATGAAATTGTTTATCTTCACAGTTTATTTTCAACTTTTGATTTTCCATAATGTTCATGTATGAGTTAAAACGTTTGTACAGTATTTAGTTTAAATTGCTGTTGCCACTTTGCGATAGATAAGTGACTTTTGGGTTGCAGTTTGGGCACTCGGCCTCCAAAAGGTTCGCCACCACTGTCCTAATCTAATGTCGCACCATTGCTAAATTCTTGTAAATTTCTCTCCAACCATGACCACACCCACATTCTGGTCCATGACCACACCCATTTTTCAGCGCGCCACACAACGTCACACCAAATTTTTGGCCTCCCCCCCCTTTTTACTTGATACTTGATTCGAAACATAAAAGGGAGGGAGGACACCAAGAGCCCAATAGTGTGATATTGTATAGATGATAATTAATAATGAGTAATATAACAATTTAATACTCTCAAACCAGGGTTACCATTAGGCAACCACTGTGAAGGCAGGTGGGGAGATTAACCTGACCCCACTCAGGATTAAAAGTCGCTCTCTGTAGATGGGAAGAAGATGGGTACAACCCTCCACCAAGGGTGGACTTAGCAATATGTAGAAGCTTTCCAGAGGTGCCAATAGAATAAAAGCCACTTAAACGAGCTTAAAACCGATGGGGCCGTGGTGGGCCTATCCCATCCATGCGGACAAAGCAAACAAAGGAAGGACTGTGGCATCAACAGTCAAACAACAATTTATTTATACTCCACAGTAAAAATAGGCAACGCGTTTCACGGGCCCAAGCCCGCTTCATCAGGCCAATCAAAAAGGAGCATACAGCTTATCAGCATCAAAACCACACTGAGCGCTCAGTGTGGTTTTGATGCTCATAAGCTGTATGCTCCTTTTTGATTGGCCTGATGAAGTGGGATTGAGCCCGTTAAACGCGTTGCCTATTTTTACTGTGGAGTATAAATAAATTGTTGTTTGACTGTTGATGCCATAGTCCTTCCTTTGTTTGCTTTGTCTGCATGGATGGGATAGGTCCACCACTGCCCCATCGGTTTTAAGCTCGTTTAAGTGACTTTTATTCTATTGGCGCCTCTGGAAAGCTTCTACATATTGATTCAAAACATGTCAGCCGTTTTTTCCTGTATTTCTGAGTTGGATATAAATAAAAACCCTTGGACTTTAATACCTGCGGGTGTGCGGATTTCATCTTTACCTGTGTTCCAGCCTTGCTACTTGGTTTCCAGCACCTTAGTCCAGGTACCAGAGGTAGAGCGTTTTCTTTCTATTCTAAGGCTGTTTCTGAACGATCCGCAGCCTTACCAGTCCACCGACAGTGCGTACACACGCACTACAGTCTGCTGAAAGTCCGCCCAGTGGGAGGGTCTGACGGACCCGTCGTGGTGGCCGTAGTGCGTGTATACGCACCTATAGGCAGGGCAGCACTATCTTGCATTAATAAACTGATTATCATCGCAATGTTACTGTCTCTTTAAGGCTTTATTAGACAGGCAGATTTTAGTCACACACTTCCATCAGAATCAGGGGTGCTCGGATACCCTTTTTCAAATTCCGAAATGATCCGGAACTGAACTTTTTGGAATCCGAATAGAATCTGCGCAGTTTTCGATTTTTCAATTTTACTTGGTAGCGCACCCAGGCTATGCATATACATAGGTTAGGATTTAGTTAGTGTTAGGCCCCTACCATGGAGGATTGACTTCTTCGAGAGTGGGAGGGACGAGTACTTAATAGGTTGCATGCAAGCTGTTACAGGAAACCAACATCCTCCAGTGGTAGACAGGTCACGTGTATGCTCGGTGTGTATTCGACCCCACAAGTGGGGCTTGCACTCTTTTGCAGGTAGGCACTAGTCTGTTTTTAAGTAGCGCTGCTCATTTCCTTGCTATGTAAGAATCGGATATCCGACCTCAGTATCCGGGATATCCAGGCGGATTCGGATAACTGAATAGGGAAACCGGAAGTGGCCTTTAAATTGCTTTTAAAACGTATTTAAGGGTAAATGAGGCATGTAGCATCATGTTTTTTTAAAGGGAAACACAAATTGATGATGTGGGGACTTAAAATCTCTCCCCCCCCCAAAAAAAAAATGGCTGTCAATAAACATCAGGCCTAGGTCCCAGACAGCGGTCGTGCAGCCCACATTGTATCCAAAGTCCAACCGCACATCTGGGACATGACTGTTTTCAGCCCAGACACCTCCAAAAAATTACGCAGCTATTGTGTTTTGGGTTAAATATAGGAGGTATCAGTGGCCTGTAGCACCCTGGCCTGGCAGTGTGAGCAGCACAGGCAGCAGGAGCAGGGCAATGCAGCAGCAGTAGGTGTAATGTGTGCCAGGAGCATGCCAGACATAGCACTTGGCAGTGGAACTTTGCACTTGGCACTTGGCACTTTGCACGTGGCACTTTGCACATGGCACTTGGCACGTGGCACTTTGCAGTTGGCACTTTGCACGTGGCACTTTGCACGTGACACTTTGCACGTGACACTTTGCATGTGCAAAGTGTCACGTGCAAAGTGCCACGTGCCAAGTGCAAAGTGCCACATGCAAAGTGCAAAGTGCCACGTGCAAAATGCCACATGCAAAGTGCCACGTGCAAAGTGCCACGTGCCAAGTGCAAAGTGCCAAATGCAAAGTGTCAAGTGCCAAGTGCCGAGTGACAGTCAGACAGCAGAGGAGAAGACACTAGCGCACACTAACTGTCACACTGGCACTGCTCACAGCACAGCAGTTCTGTAGAAAGCTAACACAGTAGTACTACTACTCTAACAACTACCAGCACTGATTGCAGTACTACAGTACTAACTATACAATAACACAGTAATCCTATTCCCTAACCTAACCTATACTGTAGCTAAGGCTAGCTGGTCAGCAGGCAGCAGCTGGCCTGGTCTGTGCACAGCACACACACAGACACATAGCAGCTGCAGCAGCCCTGCAGCACACACTCTGACTGTCACTCACTGAATGAAATCTAGCTAGCTGGCAGCTGCCTAATTGACAATATAAAAATAGTGTAGTGATAGTGAAGGGGTTAATCACTGAACAGCTTTAGGTTTATCACTGTATACAGCACTTGCTAGGCCAGCAGCACTGGAACATGTCTCTCAGTGAGCATTCACAAGCAAGGATGAGATTTATACAGGGTGGCTGGCCAAGGTTCCTTTCTGTGATTGGGTGCCATGGTTTAGACTGGGAGCCCTCTGATTGGCTCAATGAGGGCAGGTGGGGCTGGCCAGGGTTCCCTTCTGTGATTGATTGCTTGGGCTTCTGCTGGGAGCGCTCTGATTGGCTCAATGATGTCATCTCCTTAGTTACAGTATTCAGACTCAGATATCCACCGGATATCTGCGGATATCCGGGTATGCGATCAAATATCTGCGGATTGCTATCCGGATTTGCACAGAATTCCGGAATCCAAATCCGAATTGGATAGCTGAAAAAAGGTTGGATATCCGGGTTACCAGGATATCCGGAATCCGGATGAGCACCACTGATCAGAATATGCCCTTCAGTAACTTGGATTAACTGTCACTATACTCAGAAACCCTCTACTGAACTCTGGCCCTCTTCTGATCATAATCTGTGGCTTGATGCTGGCGCAAGGCCTATACTCATCAGGCCTGATAGGATCTCTCTCCTCCTGTGCCCGCCTGAATCTTGCCTGCTATATCTCCAACACTGCCTCCGGTCACTGCCTGGGCTCTGTCACTGCTGCCCTCCGCTCTGCTGGTGGTCTGGATGCTGCTGCCGGGCCCCCGCTTTACCTCATGGGGTTAATGCTGCGGCCGCTCCCTCCCTTGCCTCTTTCCTCCTTCACCGACGCCTCCTAACTGACTGAAAATCTGTCAGGAGAACTGGTATCAACCAGTTCCCTCAGCCTCTGCCACGCCTCCTCTGCCTCTGCCCTGTCCTCTCCTCCCGGTTTCTAGAAGGTTCCCCTGCTCTGTGTACTGGGTCGCCTAGCAACCCAGTCTATGGGACTGTCTGAGCGCCTGGTCTCTCTCTGTGCGCCATTTTGATTCCACAATACTGCGCAGTGCACACAGTATGTCAATTTCACAGAATAAAGGCAAATTACATTCCTACTTCACAATACCCCTTTTTAAAGGCACAGTTTACTTAATGCTAATTTCACATTACACATGTACAGTACACTCCCACATTACAATACTCTCTTTTAGAGGGTTACACTACCACTGACACACTGCCACCACTGACATGCTGTGACTACTAATACACTGTGGCTAATGACACACTATGTCCACTGACAAACTATAACAACTGACATACAGCAACCACTGTAATGTATACAGTGATATGGAGGCATTGGGTATATTGTCTGCATAATTTTATATATATTATACTCAAGACTTCCATATCACTGCTCACATTTGCTGTCCGGTCTGTGTGCTATACACTAGCCAGTTTGACTGTACGCGTAGCTTACTATGAGAGTAAGGCAGCGAATACACTTATCAAAATCATGCATGTCTCCCTGCTTTCGAAATAGCAATAGCAGGACTCACATTTACAATGCATTGACTGAGGACAGTCAGTGACATGACTAGGTACTCTGTAACGTGCTGCAGGAGATGTCAGTGCTATATAAATACATAATAATAATATGGCAGGACAATAGACTATAACTATGGTAGGATTAGAGTGTGAGCTCCTTTGCGGACAGTCAGTGACATGACATGACTATGTACTCTGTAAAGTGCTGCAGAAGATGTCAGTGCTATACACATATGTAATAATAATATGGCACATTGACAATGCAATATCCAATGCATGAAAATAAACAAGGTACCTTCAGGATAATATGGCACACAGCTCACTATTCCTATAGCCAAAAATAAGCTGTCATCAGCTGATCGCAGGTGATGCGCACCTACAACCTGCATCACCCAGTCCCATGCATGAATCCAGGACTTCTCAAGAGCTCCTCCAACATTATGGAACTCCCTACCTCCTCCCATTAGGGCTGTGCCCTTCTTCAACATCTTCAAAAAGGCCCTCAAATGCATCTTTTCACCCTGGCCTACCCTCCCCCCCCCCCCCCCACTGGTTGCTCTAAACCCGCAGCTGAAATCGGGTCCCCTACCTTTCGTGACCCCACCCCTCCCTCTAGATAGTAAGCCTTCAGGCAGGTCTCTCCTCCTTATGTCTCCTACCTGTTCACGCACCTCTATCACCGTACACCCATCCTATGGATCTGAGTGAACTCAACTTGCCTAAACCCCGATGCTCCCATCCAGTGACTAAGCATTACCTTGTACGCATACCGTACTGCGTGATCTGGTTTGCATGTATTCCTGTATTGTCATATATGTCATTGTATGTCACCCCTAAATATTGTCTGTAACCTAAACTAATGTCCAGCGCTGCGTAATAAATTGGCGCTTTATAAATACAATTAATTAAATAAATAATTATAAATGACAAATCATCCATACACCATTGTTTTCTGCAGACATAAGTACTATATGTTTCCTCCTTAAGGGAGAACTTAAAGTTTACACTTCTGCTCAGAAATATGGGCACAACTCTTAAAGTGCCTAATAACCAGGGGTGCTCGGATACCTTTTTTCAAAAGCAGCAGTGACCTGTGGCACCCTGGCGGTGGGAGCAGCAAAGGCAGCAGGAGCAGGGCAATGCAGCAGGTGTAATGTCTGCCAGGAGCATGCCGGACGTGGCACTTGGCAATGACACTTGGCACGTGGCACTTTGCACTTGGCACGTGGCACTTTGCACTTGGCACTTTGCAATTAGCACGCGTCACGTGGCGCTTGGCACGTGTCACATGGCGCTTGACACGTGCCACGTGCCAATTGCCACGTGACGCGTGCCACGTGACACATGCCACGTGCCGAGTGACAGTCAGACAGCAGAGGAGAAGACACTAGTGCACACTAACTGTCACACTGGCACTGCTCACAGCACAGCAGTTCTGTAGAAAGCTAACACAGTAGTACTACTACTCTAACAACTACTAGCACTGACTGCAGTATTCCTACTCCCTAATCCCTAACCTAACTATACTGTTGCTAGCTAAGGCTAAGAGCTGGCCAGCAGGTAGCAGCTGGCCTGGTCTGTGCACAGCACATACAGACACATAGCAGCTGCAGGCTGCAGCACAGCACACACTCTGTCACACAACGAAATCAAGCTAATTAACAATACAACAATAGTGTAGTGATAGTGAAGGGGTTAATCACTGAACAGCTAAAGGTTTATCACTGTATACAGCACTTGCTAGGCCAGCAGCACTGCAGCATGTCTCTCATTGACTGAGTCATCACACAGGACAAGATTTCTCATCATGGAACCCACAGGGGGGCTGGCCAGGGTTCCCTTCTGTGATTGGGTGCCAGGGATTAGGCTGGGAGCCCTCTGATTGGCTCAATGAGGTCAGGTGGGGCTGACCAAGGTTCCTTTCTGTGATTGGTTGCTAGGGATTCTGCTGGGAGCCCTCTGATTGGTTCAATGATGTCATCTCCTTAGTTACAGTATTCGGATATCCGGGTATGCAACCAAATATCCGCAGCTAGCTATCCGGATTTGAAAAAAAATCCGGAATCCGAATCGGATCGCTGAAAAAAGTTTGGATACCCGGGTTTCCCAGATATCCGGAATCCAGATGAGCACCACTGCCAATAATGGTACAATATTTTTCATAAGACACAGTCTGATTAGACTTGTGGGATAAACACTTAACGACCGCCTAACGCCGACAGGCGGCGGCTGGTCGTAAGTCGAATTACATGGAAACGGCCGCTCCTACGAGCGGTCTTTCCATGTCAGTTCACGGAGGGTGTCTCCATGAACAGCCTGCGAGCCACTGATCGCGGCTCGCTAGCTAAATGTAAACACACGGGGAAGAAATCCCGCTGTTTACATCATATGGCGCTGCTGCGCCCAGTTGGTGCTTAAACTTATCACGCCTAAACTTATCACACCTAAACTTATCACACCTAAACTTATCACACTTAAACTTATCATGCCTAAAGTTTAGGCGTGATAAAGGGCTTTTCACCAGAGTGCTAACTGTTAGCACCGCTTTGTGAATTAGGCCCCTAGTGCGTAACACTAACCTCATCCTCCTAATGCCTAACACTAACGTCAACCGCCTAGTGCCTAACACTAACCTCATCCTCCTAGTGCCTAACACTAACCTCAACCTCCTAGTGCCTAACGCTAACCTCATCCTCCTAGTGCCTAACGCTATCCTCATCCACCTAGTGCCTAACACTAACCTCATCCTCCTAGTGCCTAACACTAACCTCATCATCCTAGTGCCTAACAATAACCTCAACCTCCTAGTGCCTAACACTAACCACTCCCCTCCTAGTGCCTAACACTAACCTCATCCTCCTAGTGCCTAACGCTATCCTCATCCACCTAGTGCCTTACACTAGCCTCAACCTCCTAGTGCCTAACACTATCCTCCTAGTGCCTAACACTAACCACTCCCCTCCTAGTGCCTAACGCTATCCTCATCCACCTAGTGCCTAACACTAACCTCATCCTCCTAGGGCCTAACACTAACCTCATCCTCCTAGTGCCTAACACTAACCTCAATCTCCTAGTGCCTAACACTAACCTCATCCTCCTAGTGCCTAACAATAACCTCAACCTCCTAGTGCCTAACACTAACCACTCCCCTCCTAGTGCCTAACGCTATCCTCATCCACCTAGTGCCTAACGCTATCCTCATCCACCTAGTGCCTAACACTAACCTCATCCTCCTAGTGCCTAACACTAGCCTAAACCTCCTAGTGCCTAACACTAACCACTCCCCTCCTAGTGCCTAACGCTAACCTCATCCTCCTAGTGCCTAACACTAACCTCATCCTCCCAGTGCCTAACACTAACCTCATCCTCCCAGTGCCTAACACTAACCTCATCCTCCCAGTGCCTAACACTAACCTCATCCTCCTAGTGCCTAACACTAACCTCATCCTCCTAGTGCCTAACACTAACCTCATCCTCCTAGTGCCTAACACTAACCTCATCCTCCCAGTGCCTAACACTAACCTCATCTTCCCAGTGCCTAACACTAACCTCATCCACCTAGTGCCTAACACTAGCCTCAACCTCCTAGTGCATAACACTAACCTCATCCACCTAGTGCCTAACACTAACCTCATTCTCCTAGTGCCTAACACTAACCTCATTCTCCTAGTGCCTAATACTAACCTCAACCAGCTAGTGCCTAACACCAACCTCAGCCTCCTAGTGCCTGACACTAACCACTCCCCTCCTAGTGCCTAACGCTAACCTTTTCCTCCTAATGCCTAACACTAACCCCAACCTCCTAGTGCTCAACACCAACCTCAACCTCTTAATTCCTAACATTAACACCCCCCCCCCCCCATGCCTAACCTCAACCTCCTAGCATGGGCGGCACTACACTGGAGCACACTGAGGCACTGCCCCCCTGTAATTCACTATGCCACCTACTAACATACAGTAACTGTTTTCCAGGCTCTAGCAGCATACAATGAACAGGATAGGGTCTGTAAAAAAAACTCTCTATGTCAGCCTGAGTCTATGTAGAGGTTAAATAAGCCAAGGATCTTATCTATTTGCCATAAATACCTCACAATCCTTGCAAGATCCCTTGTAATTAATGCGTCTGGATGACACTTATATGTGCAAAAACATCTCTCTACCTTCTTCTGTTGTATGTTCAAACATTGTCATTCAACAGGAATAGAGTCTGAGGAAAGCTTACAAGCTGAAAAATTACTGTTTTTCTTTTAAAGGAAACCTGTAATTACTTAAAAAAACAAAAAAGAGTTTCACTTACCTGGGGCTTCTGCCAGCCCCCTGCAGCCTCCCTGTGCCAACGCCGTCATGGAACATTCCACTGGTTCTAAATCCCCCCGGCCGCTAACTTTTGCTTTCAGCGACTGAGCCTGTCGCTGGCCACTATGTAAAGGTAGCCACACGCAAAATAATAAAATGATCCAATTTTATGACAATTCGTTAGAAACGATCAGTTTTACAGACAAATCTTAAGTTGTTTTTTTTTTCAATTGAGAAATCTGATTGAATTTCCCATTCCCCTGCCCCCCCCCCCCCCCCTCCCCGATATAAGTCAATTGGGGGCGGTTTATGTTTCTGGACAATTTTTATGAAAATGTAATGGTGTAGGGAAGATAGTCAATTTCTTAGTAATATATAGACACATATACAGTACATTGTTGATAATAAATATATATACATATTATGCAATGTGTATAAAAGGTTTTATTTGACATGTATCAAGTTAATCCTCTTCCCTTTTTGCCGTGATAAGATTTGCATACTGTGGTGCAAATCATGAGCCCATTGCCACTCTCCTCTGTTGTAAATAGAGGTCCTCTCCAAAAGTAAAATAATGATGGATGAGATTGAATCTCATCAGTCCAGCAATTTGCTCTATAAATAAATATGTCACGACCATGAAGATATTTACGACAGCCCACAATACCATTATCATGGGGGATGTTGTTGTACAGAGACGTGGAAAGAATGGTGCCCTCTGGCACCAGGCCGAAGGCCACCAGTTGCTTCAGGAAGTGGTTAGCATCTGTATGTAGCTGGGTCTTTTACAGACCAGATTTGTAATGGGATAGATGGCACATATAAGGTAGTGTTTTTGTTTTCTGAATGCAGTTTCATATTTCCTTCTAACTTCTTCTCCATCTTCCTCTCCAAGGTTTGGAGACTGGAAAGGAAGGAAAATGTGCAAGGAAGGAGGTGTCCTCCAGAGTTTCTGGCTAAGAGTTGATCCACCCCATGACTATGAAGACGATGAGGCAGTGACCAACATCAAATTTGTTTGTTCCACTGGAGAGATCTTGGAAGGAGAAGGAGAACACGGAGGAGAATATGGAGATAAGAGCCCGATGTGCCTAAATGGCATCATTGGCCTTAAAACATTGGTTCAGCCACACAAAGGGTTTTTTGGCGACGATACAAGCCTAAACGATGTAATTTTCTACTGCTCACCGTAGAGGCCTCCATGGTAGCCAAACCCTCTTCAGAGTTCAGTACTCAAGCACCACGCAGGTTTCTGAGCAATAACTCCTCAATATAACATTAAAAAGATGGACTAATATCAACTTATTAAAGAGACTCCGTAACAAAAATTGCATCCTGTTTTTTATCATCCTACAAGTTCCAAAAGCTATTCTAATGTGTTCTGGCTTACTGCAGCACGTTCTACTATCACCATCTCTGTAATAAGTCAACTTATCTCTCTCTTGTCAGACTTGTCAGCCTGTGTCTGGAAGGCTGCCAAGTTCTTCAGTGTTGTGGTTCTGCTATGAACTCCCCTTCCAGGCCCCTCTATGCACACTGCCTGTGTGTTATTTAGGATTAGAGCAGCTTCTTTCTTCTCTCTTATCTTTTACAAGCTGGATAAATCGTCCTCTGAGCTGGCTGGGCTTTCACATACTGAAGAATTACAGACACAGGCAAAGCTGTTTGCAGGAAGAAACGAGCAGCCTGAAACTTCAGTGCATGAGAGATGCAGGGGGAAAGAAACACACAAATGATCTCTTGAGATTCAAAAGGAATGCTGTATACAGCCTGCTTGTGTATGGATGTATTCTCTATGTGTGGACATACTGTACATCAACCTACTTCCTGTTTTGGTGGCCATTTTGTTTGTTTATAAACAAACTTTTTAAAACTGTTTTTAACCACTTTTAATGCGGCGGGGAGCAGCGAAATTGTGTCAGAGGGTAATAGGAGATGTCCCCTAATGCACTGGTATGTTTACTTTTGTGCGATTTTAACAATACAGATTCTCTTTAAAGTACATTCCACCCCAAACTAGTGTATCACTTTATTTTGTAAACTACAGTTTATGTAAATTGCTTAGGTGTTGTCAAGGCTCCTAAATCAAAACTCTTCTTCAGAACAGAGCTAGACTGCCTAGGCTGTTTATTATGTGCAATTTTCCCCCCTCAGAGTAGGGCTGCTCAAATCCGGAAACGGGAGATACCCGGATTGTTGCTATCCGGATATCTCCCAGTAAACCTGTGCGGGGTGGGCGGGGGGGTCAATCTTACCTGTCTGATGTCTTCTTCGTCCATCCCTCGGCGCCTCCCACGATGCGCTCCATGCGCGTCACATGATTACAAACACTTCTTCCTTCAACCCGGAAGGAGGAAGTGTTTGTAATCACGTGACCGCCGCTTGGATCGTATTGTGGGAGGCGCCGATGGACGGACGAAGAAGACGTCAGACAGGTAAGATTGACCCCCAGCCCACCCCGCACAGGTAACTGGGAGATATCCGGATAGAACTATCCAGATGTCTCCCGGTTCCGGATTTGAGCAGTCCTGTCTCAGAGCATTCTGGGAGAGCAGGTGTATTTTGTACTGGCTTTAGAACTCTAAATAAACCAACATTTTACAGAGATCACCTACCAGTACTAAAAATGTTGTCACCTGTGATAAATTTCAAAATTTAAATCAGGGAGCGGAAAGATTTTACAATAGGCAAACACTGACTAAATGATTTATAAATGAATATTGTAAAAAAAAAAAAAAATGTTTTATTAATTAGGTTATTTTGACTACTATTTCTATTTAACCACTTCCCCTCCCCCGGGATGAGTAACTACATCCTTGCAAAATCCCATATCTCCGTGCAGGGATGTAGCTACTACGTCCCTCCCCGCTCGCCCCCCTGCATGCTCCCGCAATAGTTAGCCGGGAGATCAATGAAACGGAACACGGTTCCTAATCATTGATCTAAGTCCCCATGTGAATGACCGCCGCCTTCTACGAGATGTCGCCACCATTCACAAAAAACGATACTTACACATCCATGCATTACTTCCACTGTGTGTAGTAATACTACGCATAGGGACGTTATGCACGGGGACATCTTGTGGCCAAAAAGTAAAATTACATCTACACACTATTTTTTTTTTTCATTAAAATACATTTTTTAACATTTAAAATTAACCCCTTGCCTCCCACACTCCCCAATAGTTACCAAATTTTTTTTCAAAAAAATACATAAATAGTTACCTTAGGGGCTGACCTTTTTTTTAATATGTATGGCAAGATGGTATATTACTGTTACTTTACAAATTATGGGCTTGTAATAAGGGATGGATGCAAAACTGAAAAAAATACACCTTTATTTCTAAATGAAAGATTGGCACCGTACGTTGTACTAGGGAAAAAATTTAAATGTTGCGATAACCTGGACAAATGGCCAAAGAAAATATGTGAGTTTTAATTACGGTGGCATGTATTATTTTAAAACTATAATGACTGAAAACGGAGTAATAATGAATTTTCACCGTGTTTTTTCTTATTTTTCCTGTTAAAACATGTTAGGTTAAAGTATTTTTTAGCAAAAAGTACCCCCCAAAGAAAGCCTAATTGGTGGTAGATTCTTTTGTTGTGATAATAAGTAGTAATAAAGTTATAGGCAAATGAATGGAAGGATTGCTGAAAGGTGAAAATTGCTCTGTCTTTTTAAGAGGAAAAACCCTTGGGGTGAAGGGGTTAAGGCAGATCTAATACAGCTCTCTATTGGTCAATAATGTCCAGTGATTGACTTCTTGGCCCTTCCAGTTTTGTCCTGTTTGCTGCAGTAAAGAGTTAGGGTTACAGGGGAGTAACTCCAATTCATGGGGCCCTCCAGCAAAGCTTTGATGGGCCCCCCAGCATTCATCTCCCTTCTCTTGCCTCCCCTTGGTGCCCTTCATGGCCTGGGGCCCATCTTGCAAGGTTCATAAAACAAGTGTGGCCATCCGGATTCTCACACCCATAAAACATGTAGCCACAAAAACACCTGATCTGAAGGAGAGGCCCCTGTATTGGAGGAAGGGAAGGCTAGTAGTTGAGGCCCTCTAATACAGCCTTGGGCCCCCCTGCAATTGTTATGCCCCTGAGCTCAAATATTTTTTCTCCTCCTGGCCACTCAACAAAAATGTCCCACCATGCCTGATCTCACTTTTAATTGATACACTGGTATCTGATATCATCCGAATGTTCATTGATTGGTCTTGTTGGAGGTTAGTGGATTACTGGAAGATTTGATTGATGTGATCCAATATTCGAGAAACATTGGCCCATGTTGGGTGGCCTTTATTGCAATTCCTTTACTTTAATTTCTTCATGGGTGCTTCAGATACCAGCAAAATACATCTGCCAACCTCCTCCTATGTCCAGGAAGTTTTATCCATACCTCCCAACTGTCCCTTTTTCAGAGGGGCAGTCCCTCTTTGAGAACTAAATCCACCCATCCCTCCGACTTCCTCGTTTGTCCCTCTATTCAGGACAGATGCACAGATCTGTGTAAATATGTGTCTTTTTCTACTGAGACGTGTTTTAACCCTCTTGGCGGTTTGCTAAAAAATCGCCAGGGGGCAGCAAATCTTTTTTTTTTTTTTTTTTTTTTTTCATGTAGCGAGACAAAGTCTCGCTACATGATAGCCGCTGCTCAGCGGCATCCCCCCAGCCCCTCCGATCGCCGCCGGCGATCGGCGATCAGGAGATCCCGTTCAAAGAACGGGATCTCCTGGAGGGCTTCCCCCGTCACCATGGCGACAGGGCGGGATGACGTCACCGACGTCAACGACGTCGTGACGTCATAGGGGATTCCGATCCACCCCATAGAGCTGCCTGGCACTGGTTGGCCAGGCAGCGCACGTAGTCTGGGGGGGGGGCGGCTGCGGCGCGACGGATAGCGGCGGATCGGCGGGTAGCGGCGGCGATCGGGCACTGCACGCAGCTAGCAAAGTGCTAGCTGCGTGCAGCAGAAAAAAAATTATGCAAATCGGCCCAGCGGGGCCTGAGCAGTGCCTTCCGGCAGCATAGCCCGAGCTCAGCTCGGGCTTACCGCCAGGAAGGTTAATATACCTTAAAGAGAACCTGTACTGAGTACAATTATTTAAAATAAACACATGAGGTAACTTCAAATGAACATTACAAAGTTACCTTGCCATCAGTTCCTCTCAGAAGCTCACCATTTTCTTCTTACAGTGATCCCTTCCAGTTCTGACAACATTTTGTCAGAACTGAAATATATCAGTTGCTGTCAGTTATATATCAGTTGCTGTCAGTAACAGCTGACAGGAGAACTGATGTGTCCATGTTTCCCTATGGCTCAAGTGGGCGATGTTACAGTTTAACAGTGTGCTGACCAGGAAGCTGTTATGGGGCAATAGCCATTTTCAAAATGGAGGACGGAGAATCCCATTAATCACAGTGGACACACAGGACGCAGGAGAGGAGAAAGAGATTGAGGAGTAGACTACACAGGAGGTAAGTATGACTTGTGTATGTTTATTTTGACTTTTTAATCTTCAGTTCAGGTTTTCTTTAAATGTTATTTCTATCAATTACATGTATATATTTCTTACTTTTAAATGTTAAAATGAAGAACTAATGATGATAGAAAGCACCAGTGTCAGGGGCAAACCCAGCATTTTCAAGGGGGGTATTTCTGAAAGGTCTCCCTCAGCCACACACAATACAGTATATTAATATTGTAGGACATCATCCTGGGTACACATAATGTAATTTATTGTCCAGCTGACAGGATCTGTTATTTCCAAAATTATTTCCTACATTCCTGAATGATTTCCTAAATGTCCGATCTGCTCCTGATCGACAACAGGATCGATCAGGAGCAGTTTGGATACAGATAATAATGAGGACAGCCATCATTAGTAATGAAGGGGGAAGTTAAAGGGACTCCGAGCTCAGCGAAAAAAGTAAAGTTGTACTCACCAGGGTCTTTCTCCAGCCCAGTGCTGGTCGGGAGGTCCCACGCCGGCGTCCTGGCTCCTCTCCTTCACCCCGCTCCGGTATGGCTGACAGGCCGCAGCCCGGGCGACACTCGGTGGAGTGTCGGGCTGCAGCTTCCGCGTATGACGCGGATTACGTCACACGCCGGCCGCCTCGCGTCATCACGGCGGCCGGCGTGAAAGTACTGCGCATGCGCGATTAAAGCGCGCATGCGCAGTACTTTCACGCCGGCCGCCGTGATGACGCGAGGCGGCCGGCGTGTGACGTAATCCGCGTCATACGCGGAAGCTGCAGCCCGACACTCCACCGAGTGTCGCCCGGGCTGCGGCCTGTCAGCCATACAGGAGCGGGGTGAAGGAGAGGAGCCAGGACGCCGGCGTGGGACCTCCCGACCAGCACTGGGCTGGAGAAAGACCCTGGTGAGTACAACTTTACTTTTTTCGCTGAGCTCGGAGTCCCTTTAAGCATTTACAGGGCACAGGGCGGTGCTCATACCTGACTATGTTAAGTTCCCCCAGAGCTGCTCCATGCTCTGTACACACGCTGCTGCTACATCCAAAGTCAACTGTAGCAGGGAAAGACAGGGGGCAGTGCTGTGAGCTGCAGGATACCTGCAGATTTTCTGGTGTCTTAACTTGTGCCTGTCCCTAGACACTGTACCAGCCCTGGTCTGAGGGGGGATACTGGGCAGCTGTAATCCCCCCCTGCGTTTGCCTGAGTGTGGTCTGAAATTTAAAACTTCATCTTTTGCGTTTGAATTCTTTCTGGTATGAATGACTAGGGGTGTGACGAATGCATGATTGGGGGCGTGGCATGGGTACAATTAGAGGTGTGGCAGGGGTGTGCCCTAAATTGTTCCTCCTTCTTATCTCAAAAAGTTGTGAGGTATATTGAAATAAGAAAGAATGGCCACTTTAAAACAGACCCTTGCCACGCCCCCCCATTCACACCCCCAACACACCCCCTAGTCACTGATACCAGAAAGAATTCAGAAGAAAAAGACAAAGTTTTAAAATTCCAACCACACAGGTCCTCTCTGTCATAACAAGTTCTCCTTCATTTTGAAATAAGAAATATATCAATTTAAATGATAGAAATAACATTTAGAGTTAAACACATTTTTAGCAGAAAAATACATATATTGACATAGATCTGTACATCAGTCCTGAAAGAGGGACTAATGAGGAAGAAAGAGGGACAGTTGGTAGGACAATCCTACCTACTCTAACTTGGAATACTGCCCCGCCCACTTCTGCAGACCTCACTTCAGGTGTGCTTGAAGGCGGACTTGAACTCAGAACTTCCTCTCTGTTTTAAAAGACAAGCAATAGCATAATAACCTTTAAAGAAAAACATTTATTACAGCCTATAAAAATCCTGCTATAAGTCTGCAGTGTGTTTAATGCCTGATTTCATGGAAGCAGGCATAGGGTTAACATCATGTGTTTACAAATTAGCTGTTCTGCTGACACAACTGAGAGATTAAATTACAGTTGTGATAAGTCACAGATGAGGGGGGGATAGAGAGGATAAACTCTCTAAATACATACATGTTGTATTTTCCTCTATTTTCCTTCTGTTCCGTGCAAGAGGTCTACTTTAAAGTGGAGTATATAACAGTTATCAGTCAGTGTAGCACCAAGCGCCTCTGTGAGCGCAAAGGCGCTTGGTGCTACACTGACTGATAACTGCTATATACTCCACATTTACTGCCTGATGAAGCAGGATTTTACCTGTGAAATGCGTTGCAACATTTTTTTGGAGTATGTCAATAAATGTATGTATTTTTGAAATTGACAGGTTCATGTCTGCTTCAAGGAGGTAAGTCCACCACTGCCTCCATAGCGATTTTAACAAATTTAGTTTGTTTTACTCTTTAGGCGTAGCAAATTGGTTAGAATGGAGTTGATACAGACAACCCTGGTAAATTTGCAATGCAAAGACAGCACAAAACAATTTTACCGGTGGTTACCAGAGAAGGATTAAAGGATACCTGTAATCACCTGAAAAAAAAAAAGTTACTTCTCACCTGAGAACGGGGAAGACTTCCTGTTCTTCTTTGCATCCTCTCGTTCCCCTTTGATATTTTTCGCCAGCTGTGTGTTGGGGTCTCCTCGGAATGGTACGGAAATACTCAGGGCTCCGGCTACTTCTGAAAACGAGAGTCTCTATACAGCGGACGCAGGAGTCGATGCTCAAGCATGCGCAGGTCAGAGCCACTCCTCATTGGAAGTACTCGGAGGTTTGAGTACTTCTGTAGCCTTCCGCGGAGACCTGTATGATTCTTCAACATTAAAGGAGGCCATTGGAACTAGGAGTCCGGCGATGGAATGAGGGGATGCAGAGAGGACCAGCAAGGGTCTAAGGCAGGGGTCCCCAAACGTTTTGGGTCGAGGGCCGGGTCAACATACTTCAGACTGCTGGGGGACCGGAGTATAAATAAAATGTAGAAGTCTTTGCGGGCCAGACAGTGAAGCATACCCAGGTGACAACCTGAAGTCCAATTGGACAACAGTGTCACCTGATGTGGAATTTGATTGGAAACCAGCTAATTACTGCTTTCTGGTTTCCATGTGGATGGGTGGTGCCAGCACTGCTATTCTATATGTGGACCACCAATATTTAAAGATTTAACCTCTTTACCATCGTAGGTGCAAGTATCTACGCCCCTTTTGACACCCTTTCCCCACCAGGGGCGTAGATACACGCACCCGCGGTGGTAAAGTGGTTAAAGATGTAGCTGACCACATCTATAAGTAATACATTTTGTGTGTGTGGCCGGTAAAAAAGCCTCAGGGGGCCACATTTGGCCCGTGGGCCAACAGAATTTGGGCCACATTTCAGCAGAAATCAAATGCAATTTGGGCCACATTTCAGCAGAAATCAAACGCAATTTGGGCCACATTTCAGCAGAAATCAAATGCAATTTGGGCCACATTTCAGCAGAAATCAAACGCAATTTGGGCCACATTTCAGCAGAAATCAAACGCAATTTGGGCCACATTTCAGCAGAAATCAAACGCAATTTGGGCCACATTTCAGCAGGAATCAAACGCAATTTGGGCACATTTTCAGCAGAAATCAAACGCAATTAGGGCACATTTTCAGCAGAAATCAAACGCAATTAGGGCACAGTTCAGCAGAAATCAAACGCAATTAGGGCCACATTTTCAGCAGAAATCAAACGCAATTAGGGCACAGTTCAGCAGAAATCAAACGCAATTAGGGTACATATTCAGCAGAAATCAAACGCAATTAGGGCACATTTTCAGCAGAAATCAAACGCAATTAGGGCACAGTTCAGCAGAAATCAAACGCAATTAGGGCCACATTTTCAGCAGAAATCAAACGCAATTAGGGCACAGTTCAGCAGAAATCAAACGCAATTAGGCACATTTTCAGCAGAAATCAAACGCAATTAGGGCACATTTTCAGCAGAATTCAAACGCAATTAGGGCACAGTTCAGCAGAAATCAAACGCAATTAGGGCCACATTTTCAGCAGAAATCAAACGCAATTAGGGCACATTTTCAGCAGATATCAAACGCAATTAGGGCACATTTTCAGCAGAATTCAAACGCAATTAGGGCACAGTTCAGCAGACATCAAATGCAATTAGGGCCACATTTTCAGCAGAAATCAAACGCAATTAGGGCACATTTTTAGCAGATAAACACAATTAGGGCACATTTTCATCAGATAAACGCAATTAGGGCTGCAAAAAGAAAAGAATTTACTCACCTGGCAGGCTGGCACTGGCAGAAGTCTTCTCTCCCCGTCTCCCGGCCGGCTCCTCAGGCGCGCAGTTCCCACGGAGCTCCCTCCCTCCTCCAATCTCCCGCGCTGATTGAATGAACTGCAGGGCTACGGGAAGATGGCCACCCGAAGCCCTGTACTGGAGACATAAATAGTCTCCAGAGCAGGGCTTCGGCGGCGGTCATCTTCCCGTAGCCCTGCTCTGCTCTGCCAGCCACGCAGGGCTGCGGGAAAACAGTGACGTCACGCCGACGTCACGGAGCCGCCGAGGCCCCTAAGATCTTGAGGCCCCAAGCGGCCGCGTGGTCTGCTTTATGCCTCGCGGCGCCCCTGACCTGCAGAATGCAGACCTGAACAGTGGTCAAAAGGCTGCCTGCCTGCACAGGCAGCTGAGCAGATCATTACACAGCCTTCCTCTTAGGTGAGTAAGTCTTCAATTCAATAACAATAACCAAGTCCTTAAAATACCGCATTTGGTATTTTAGACTTGAGTGTGCTAATTCATCAATATTTTCACGTGTGGTAGATGTTCAGTAATTTACTGAAGAGGTCCGTGCAGTGAGGGCATTACAATAGAAAAGAGGCATCCCCAACATCTCTACAAATGTGCATGTTATACATGTTATACTGCCTCTGCTTGTGCTGAATCTGTACCATCAGTCCTAACATTCTATTTACTTGCCACAGCTCAGATGAACTGCCAAGAAACATTACACATGCCTTGCTTAGGTAATTTTCCCACCAGCTCCCACTAGCATCTCTGCATATTCAAACAGGCACTGCCGAAGGGAGCCTGGAATATATATTTTGTTGTTTTCTCTCTGCTCGCTGCCTGTGGGGTCTAAAAGCCCCTTCCACCCGAGAAGCCTGCATGACCTATCAGCGGCACTTGCATGAGACAAGGGCTGTTTCTAGGGGATCAGTGAATAATGGCGCACAGTGCCTATGCATAGAAATGGCGCCGCATTAAAAAGATACGCTTATCGCTATTTATCGTTAGTACTGCATAATAATGGCGCACAGGGAAAAAAGAAGAAAAACGGCACACAGTAACGTTATTTATCAATAGTGGCACACACTAACGTTATTTATCGATAGTGGCACACACTAATGTTATTTATCAATAGTGGCACACACTAACGTTATTTATCAATAGTGGCACACATTAATGTTATTTATCAATAGTGGCACACACTAACGTTGTTTATCAATAGTGCCCTACATAAGCCAAACTGCAGAAGTTATTTAACTGCAAAACGATAATTGGATTTAATGTAACACTGTCAAGGTTAGGGTTAGGCACCACCAGGGGGGGTTTTAGAGTTAGGCACCACCAGGGGGGTGGTTAGGGTTAGGCACCACCAGGGGGGTCTTAGGGTTAGGCACCACTGGGGGTGGTTCTTAGGTTTAGGCACCACCATGGGGGTGGTTAGGGTTAAGCACCACCAGGGGGGTGGTTAGGGTTAGGCACCGCCAGGGGGGTGGTTAGGGTTAGGCACCAACGGGGGTTTAGGGGTTAGGGATAGGTACAGAGAGGGTTCTGTGTGTTAACGCTAAATAACAATAAGGCTTTAACGCTAAATAACAAAAAGGCTTTAACGTTAAATAGCGATAAGCAGCAAACGGATTAGCGGCAACACTGTGCGCCATTATTCACAGGCGCCATTTTCAGATGGATGCTGTTTCTAGAGTTTATACTACCTTTAATAATAGACTTCCTATTTGGTGTATGCAAGGTGAGACTTCCTAGGAGGTAGGATTGACTCTCCTAGGAAGGTTTTTTTTTATTGCTTTATTTTGGCAGGTTAATGCTTTACAAAGCTTTACCTCAAAGTTCCTAAGTAAGTGAAAAAGATTATATGAGAAGTGATAACAACTAAACTATTTGTAGCGTACTAGTGGTCTTTACTAGGACAGAAGGAGGTACAAAGGCGGACAGGGAGGCACAGGTGGTATAGAGGGACACAGTGGAGGCAGAGGGCGACACTGAGGGAACAGGGGACATAGGTGGTAAACTGGAGGCATAGGAGGCCAATATCCAGAATCCCCCCAGTGCTGATAACGCACCCCTACCGATAAACCTCAGGCCCAATTTACTCAGTGGGCACCATCATAACCACAAATTACATTGTGGTCTATGGCAGAATGAAATCTATTAAAAATCTATCTAACCAAAGTGTTGCACTTTCTGATTCAGTGCATCTCTGTGGGCCATTGATCTGCCGCTGCTCTTCTAAACTAAAATTCTTCCACTTGGTATGGTCAACTGATTTAATGGATTTTGGCCAAAAATCAATTGTGGGAGGTATGTTAGGGCATTGATTTCTTGCAGATTTGATCAAATGATAAAATCAGTCGTATATAGATGGGAAAAATCGTCCAGTGTATAGCCAGCTTTAAAGGACCCTCGAAGCGAAGAAATAAATCTCTCTTTACTTACCTGGGGCTTCTTCCAGCCCCTAGAAGTCCTTTGGATTCCTCACCGCAGCTCCAGTCCTCCCTGGTGTCCCGCTGGCTGCCTGTAAGGATTGCAGACCCATCGGAGGGTTGGCCCTTCTGCGCATGCTCAAGCGTATGCGCACATGATTCCACGTCACCGGGCAGTGAATCATCAGATGACACAGAAGCGTTTGCTTACGCATGCGCAGAAGGGATGACCCGCCGATGGGTCTGCAATACTTACAGGCAGCCAGAAGGACACCGGGGAGGACCAGAGCTGCGGCGAGAGACCCAAAGGACTTCTAGGGGCTGAAAGTAAGCTTAAGTAAAGAGAGATTTATTTCTTCACCTCGGGGGCCGTTTAAGCAGCGATGTTCTTCATATAGCCAGTTCTTTATAGAACATAGCTTATCATTCTGGGTTACAAGACACAAGCTACGAGGTCGAGGTGTCCCTGGTGTATTCTGTGAATGCTGGGAACAATGCACAATGGGTTGGTCATGGTTCAGTAGAAGAACAGCCTATGTTTGTCCAGGGTTCACGTTGAGCATTCAGGATTCTCATCTTCTTAGCTGAAACCTTCACATCTCTGGTGGCCACAATGACATTTCTAGGTTTTCCTAGTGCTTTGATTTTTTACTTGACTGGCATGAAGCTGGCACCCGGGGCTGCTTTTCATGAGATATCCGTTAAAAACGGTGTGGCCCGTGGTACATGGGGAGACCGGGAAGTATGTCCTCCCAATGAAAAGGCCATTGGATTTGCCCTAAAGGTGATGTATCGTGTGGTAGAGCTGTTTCTATAGTGACAGAAGCTAAAGGGATAATATAATGAGGGCTGCTGCTGTACATGGGGGGCTGCACAAGGATGGGGGCAGCTGCTGCTTTTGGTGGTGGTGGAGGCACAAGGATGAGGACGAGGGCACCTCTACATAAGGGACTACACAAATATGAGGGCAGCTGCTGTACATGGGGGAGGGGGGGCTGCACAAGTATGGGAGCAGCTTCTGTTTTTGGTGGTGGTGGTGGCACAAGGATGAGGACGAGGGCACCTGCTCTACATAAGGGGCTACACAAATATGAGGGCAGCTGCTTTCCATGGGGCTGTACAAGCAGGAAGACATAGAGTTGTTTCCTATGATTAAAGAAGTTTAAGGAATAATATAATGAGGGTTGCTGTACATGGGGGCTGCATAATAACAAAGCAGGCTGCACTACATCAGGGCTGTACCTGGATGAGGGCAGGTGCTTTCAATGGGGTGGGGGCTGCACGAGGATAGGGACAGCTGATTTCTATAGGAGGCTGCATATGGATGAAGGAGGCTGCTGCACAAAGATGAGGGCAGCTGCTGTACATGGGGGGCTGCACAAGGATGAGGGCAGCTGCTGTACATGGGGAGGGGGAGGTGGGCTGCACAAGGATGAGGGCAGCTGTTGTACATGGGGGGCTGCACACGGATGGGGCAGCTACTGTACATGGGGGGCTGCACAAGGATGAGAGAAGCTGCTGTGCATGGGGGGGGGGGGCTGCACAAGGATGAGAGCAGCTGCTGCACATGGGGGGCTGCACAAGGATGAGAGCAGCTGCTGTAGATGGGGGGCTGCACAAGGATGAGAGCAGCTGCTGCACATGGGGGGGCTGCACAAGGATGAGAGCAGCTGCTGTACATGGGGGGGGGGAGCTGCTGCACAAGGATGAGAGAAGCTGCTGTACATGGGGGATCTGAATAAAAGGGTCTAGAAACTAGAGAGGTCAGATATCAGTTTGGGTTAGGAAAAGTCATTTGGTAAAGATGGTGATAAAATGGTCCAAGATACAGGTTGGGGTTAGGCATTGTTTCTGTGTGACATCATCACTGCATATGTACGTAGCAGCAATATGGTAAATATTGTGTGTGTGTGTGTGTGTGTCTGCGGGTGTTTACATTCAGCACTCTACTTTAACCGCATCCCCTCTGCCGAATGCAGGATGGCGGCAGGACAGCGTCTCTCTCTCAGGTCTCAGCAATGCCATATGGCGACATCTTGCTAGAAGTGAGATTTGACAGGAGCTCATGCTCGTACGAGCTCCCGTCAATGTACACAGGGGACCCAGAGATCAGCCTGCCAGCTGCTGATCAGCGCTGGCAGACTGTTTTTTTTTTTTAAATATATAAATAAAGTGTATATATATATATAGCGCTGACATCTTCCGCAGCGATGTACAGAGCATAGTCTTGTCACCTAACTGTCCCTCGGAGGGTCTCACAATCTAATCACTACCATCGACATATGTCTAAGTATGTATAGCGTTTAGGAAGAGGGGGGGGGGGAGGGGGATAAAAAATGGATTTTTTATTTTTTTTGCAAAAATGTAGGTCTTTTTTGATTCATTTGAAAAAAAAATAGCAGTAGTAATCAAATACCGCCAAAAGATAGCTCTATTTGTGAGAAGAAAAGCAGGTAAAATTCATTTGGGTGCTAAGTTGTATGACCGAGCAATAAACTGTTGTGAAGTGCTGAATTGTAAAAAATGGCCTGGTTACTAGGGAGGTATGGGGGGAGGGGGGTGTGGTAGCAGGGAAAAAGGCGCTGCCATAGACTCTAATGCAATTATTGTTAATATGGCGCAAAAAACAGAAAAAAGGCCGCTGTGATAAATATTAACAACATTAGAGTTTTTGAAGTATGTTATCCTGTTAGAAGCTTGCAACGTTTTTATCATATTATTTTGTTTGTATGTACAGATTTTACGTTATCATAGATATTATCATTTCTATGTGTAAAAGGGTGTTTCTGCAGAGGGAGTGGTTAGGGTTAAGCACCACCAGGGCGAGTGGTTAGGGTTAGGCACCACCCGGGTGGTGGTTAGTTTTAGGCAACACCCGGGGGGGGGGGGGGGGGATGCCTAACCCTAACCAACCCCCTGGCGGTGCCTAACCCTAACCAACCCCCCTGGTGTTGCATAAAACTAACCGCCACCCGGGTGATGATGATTAACCCTAACCACTCCCCCTGGTGGTGACTAACCCTAACCACTCCCTCTGTAGAAACACCCTTTTACGCATAGAAATGATAATATCTTTGATAACGTAAAATCTGTACATACAAACAAAATAATATGATAAAAACTATAACGTTGCAAGCTTCTAAAATGATAACCTACCTCGAAAACTTTAATGTTCTAATGTTGTTAACGATATTTATTGCGGCACCCTTTTTTCTGCTTTTTTTCGCCGTATTAACAATAATTGCATTAGAGTCTATGGCGGCGCCCTTTTTCGTCCACCCTCAGCCGGCGCCCTTTTTACCTGCTACCAAAAAACGTGGTGAATGCTTCGCTTTTCTACAATTTTGGAGTGAATGTAAAAAAAAATTGCAAATCATGATCGATCTAAAATCACAGAGATGTCCAGTTATAAAAAAAAAAAAGCAGAAAATCGCGACAAACCCCCCTCTGCAAAACACTACCGATTAGCATGAACGGGTGCTAAATGTTTCTATCATCTTTGTCCACCAGATGTCACTAGTGGAAAACAAGAAGTGTAAAGGCACTATAAGGCCTTGTTCATATTGAGTTCCGATCGGGTTAGCATTTGCATTGGGCGTTTTTTTACTTTTTGTTTCGCGATTCCCGGTGCTTGGGTGGGAAGTGTGTTTTTGTTAAAAGCGCTTTTCTAAGCGCTTTTTCAGGGAGGTTTTTTTAATTCACTCCCTAATGCAAGTCAGGAAGTGAACTCTTTGACCCAGAAAATAATAAATACAATGTATTTATTCTAAAAACGAGAACGCAATCGATGCACAAAGTAACTTTGTGAGCATTTTGCGTTTTTCCTAAACCTTCCATTGAGGCGGAATTGCCCCAAAAATGGTCCACGCAGCGCTTTTCTGATCAGAAAGCGCTTGGAAGGCCCCAATCTGAACTAGTGCATAGGATAGCATGGGGTAAGCGCTTTCAGGGCGATTTTGAAAAATCGTCAGCACTTAAAAAAATGAAAAAGTGCCTCCAGTGTGAACGAACCCTTAAAGTGGATCTGAACTCTTGCACAGGACAGAAGGTAAACGTAGAGAAATTCCCCCTCAATGCATTTAGGCCCCATTGACACCTAAAAAAGAAATGTGCACTGTTTTTCCCCCCTCCCGGTACTCCGCACATTTTTGTAAAAAGCGTTTTTCTAAGTGCTTTTTCAGAGTGGTTTTAGAATTCACAAACAGGCAAATTATATATGATCAGCGAAGAGTCCAAAAACAAAAGACGAGTCTTCAACAATATACAAGAATAAGAGCAGGTAAATCTCCACCACAATAAATATTGGGGACACGGCACAGGTCTGCAATCATGGATACCCAAAAAAACATATAACGTTGTTAGGTAGAAAAGCTTCCGGGCACCAGTGGATAAGTGGAAACCTTTATTTCATCCTCAATACAAGATTAAAAAGCAGATGTTAAGCCTAACAGTCTGTTTCACAGAGACTGGCTCTGCTTCTTCAGAGGCTTTTCTCCCTAACAATGTTATATTGGATCCTAAGTCTGGAGGCACAGTGGTCACACCGTTCCCTCATCAGTCTAACCAGTGATCTAGTGCCAGTCCATCATTTTGACTTTTTTTATACATACCCAAAAAAAGGAAAGAGGCTTACCAGCTGGGGAAAACCCACATTATAAGGTTGTATCAACGATTTGGTAGGACATCAGGAAGCAACAGTCTGTCCAGGATCCACCAATTCAGCAATGAATTATCTCACGAATGGATATCAGTAAACATCATAAAAAACAAACGGCAACTCTAAGTGTAAACCGTTTAATATAGAGTTATCATAGTTAAAACAGCTTAAAAATAGCATAAAAACAAAACTTACATACGGGGCCCATGCAATGGGAACCCCGAGTAAGTTGCACGCGTGTATGGGTCAGCAGTAAAAGACAGTATAAAGGTGCCCCCTGTCTTCTTCCCGACCGGTTTCGCAAACTAGCGTCATTAGGGGATTCACTCCCTGTCGCAGGTCAGGAAGCAAACTCTTTGACCTGGAAAATAATAAATACAATGTATTTATTCTTAAAAACACAAACGCAATCGCTGCACAAAGCGATTTTGTGAGCGTTCTGCATTTTTCCGATACCTTCCATTATAGCAAAAATGCCTCAAAAATGGCACAGGCAGCGCTTTGCTGAGTGGATCGGAAACGAACCGCTCAGCAGTGAACTCTCTCATAGGGAATCATTGCACAACCGTTTTGTGGGCGATTTTAAAAATTGCCTGCGCTTGAAAAAAGGCGGGAAATGCCCTCAGGGCTTGATTCACCAAACCGTGATAACTCAAATATCACACCTTATCAAAGATATCACACCTTATCAAAGTAAACACGCCTTATCAGAGTAGCAAGGCGAGCACTACGAACCCGCAGGGGCTCAGGGCAGGACGAGTGCCATTGCCAATTAGCAGGCATACGTTTGTAGTGCTCGCTATGCTACACTGATAAGGCATGTTCACTTTGATAAGGTGTGATATTTTTGATAAGGTGTGATATTTGAGTTATCATGGTTTGGTGAATCAAGCCACAAGTGTGAACGGGCCCTTAGGAGTTTAGCCTGTTTTATTCCCCCTCATTTGTGTCTAATCATTAGTTGTAATTTGATCACCCTCCGTGTCACATGACTGCCAATGGCAGAGATGGCAGAAAGCCCATTTGAAAGCACAGGCTGTAAACAATATGTCTGCTTCCATAAATCAGGAATTAGAAACTGTGCAGATTTATTTTAGGATTTGTTTCAGGTGTAACAAAGAAATGGTTTTTTTTGCTTAAAGAGAATCTGTACTCTAAAATTGTTACAATAAAAAGCATACCATTCTATTCATTATGTTCTCCTGGGCCCCTCTGTGCTGTTTCTACCACTCCCTGCTGCAATCCTGGTTTGTAATTAACAGTTTTAGGCAGTGTTTACAAACAAAAGACATGGCTGCTAACCAGAGTATCATAGGCTGAGAACTAGCTTACTGTGTGACTCATGCAGAGCTTGGAGAGGGTGTGTAAAGCTTCTGCCAATGACAAGCAGTGCTGCACATTCCACACATTCCAGCCTCAGGCCGACAGACACGACAGAGGAAAGGAGATAAGATTTATTACAGAGACAGTGCAAGTAGGAAAGGCTGCAGTAAGACAGACCACATTAGAACAGGCATAGGAACTTATAGGACAGAAGAAATAAGGCTCAAAATTTTGTTACAGAGTCTCTTTAAAGGTTATTATGCTGTTGTGTATCTTTCAGAGCAGAGAAGAATTCTGAGTTCAAGTCTGCTTTAAAATGATTTTCTTGCTTCCTGGTAGTTTAAAAGGCGTTTAAAATACCTACATTTAAAAGGCGGTTGATCGCTCACCGCGCACGCCACTGCATGCTCCCGTTCTTATCTCCGCACGTTAGTACGCTAATCAGTGCATCAAAACACAATGCCCATTCACTGATCTAAGTGCCTGTAATCAATGAGATTCTGGTGGTTGTTGACAAAAGTGAAAGTAAAACATACATGCATTACTTCCTCTGTGTACACATTGTACACAGGAGGAATAAACTGGAGGGGGACATCTAGTGGCCACATAGTAAATTACACCCTAACACATTAAATTCAATAAACGTACATAAATCTCCCATTGAAGTGGTCTGAAACTCCAACGTAACATTCAATAAAAATGTGTTTTCCTATGTTTTATTACTCATACAGTTATCATGTTTGCTTTTGTGCATAAGTATTATTGTCTGTTGACAAATTACAAGTTTCCAAAGTGTAGTTTATCTTGCCCTGAAAGCTGGCATTGCATTTTATTCAAACTGCTTTTTATTATATATTAACATCTTCTAATTAGCCGTTCTGAGCTTTTTGTGTGCTTGAACCACAGAGAGCTTCAGAGAACTCCTTTTCACTTGTTACACTGTGTTTACACACATGTATTAACATTGGAATGCAAACAAAGATACTGTTATCTTCAGTTTGGATGCGGATTTGAAACTGGAAAGCAGGACAAAGTGCTTTGTTTAATCATTTCAGTGATGTTCTGCTAAAAAAAAATTCTGGGATAGTAGGTTTCAAGCTGTAAGGAATCTTTTAGAGGAAAGTAGAAATGCTATCTTTCAGACCACTTTAAGATTTACCCACTCTCCCATAGTTACCAAAATAAAACATTAAAACATATATATATATATATATATATATATATATATATATATATATATATATATATATATATATATATATATATATATATATATATATCACAAAAAGTACATAAATGGTTACCTTAGGGATACAACTTTTTTAATATGTACAGCTCTGCCCATAATTATTCATACCCCTGGCAAATTTTGACTTAAATTTATTTTTATTCAACCAGCAAGTAATTGTTTGATGGGAAATGACATGGGTGTCTCCCAAAAGATAATAAGACGATGTACAAGAGGAATTATTGTGGAAGAAAAAATGTTTCTCAGCTTTTATTTACATTTGAGCAAAAAGTGTCCAGTCCAAAATTATTCATACCCTTCTCAATAATGAATAGAAAAGCATTTATTAGCTATTACAGCAATCAACCGTGTCCTATAATTGCAGACCAGCTTTTTGCATGTCTCCATGGGTATTTATGCCCATTCACCTTTAGCAATCAGCTCTAAATCTTTCAGGTTGGAGGGTCTTCTTGCCATCAGTCTGATCTTTAGCTCCCTCCACAGATTCTCAATTGGATTCAAGTCAGGACTCTGGCTGGGCCACTCCAAAACGTTAATGTTGTTGTCTGCTAACCGTTTCTTCACCACTTTTGCTGTGTGTTTTGGGTCATAATTATGCTGAAATGTCCATTGGTAGCCAAGGCCAAGTTTCTCTGCAGACTACCTGATGCTGTCACAGAAACCACCAACCAGCCTATACTGCACTCTGCAACATACTCAAAATTCTATAGACAAACTGCCAAAGTTGACGTGCAAAAAATTACATTTATTGAAACAATATTAATTTTAGTTACATAGTTACATAGTTATTTAGGTTGAAAAAAGACATACGTCCATCGAGTTCAACCAGAGAACAAAGTATACTAATTGATTTATAATAGTACTGTCACCAAATCCAAAAGTGCTGTGCAATAGACAAATGCTTCCCCACCCCCAACAATTATTCACAATCCAAATACCCTAATAACAAAAGATGGTCCCCTTTTGATGAATCTCAAAATTTGGAGGGTCATCAAAAGGTGACCATCTTTTGTTATTAGGGTATTTGGATTGTGAATAATTGCTGGGGGTGGGGAAGCATTTGTCCATTGCACAGCACGTTTGGATTTGGTGACAGTACTATTATAAATCAATTAGTATACAAAAATTAATATTGTTTCAATAAATGTAATTTTTTGTACGTCAACTTTGGCAGTTTGTCTTTTGAATTTTCAGTATGTTACAGTTTGCAGTATAGGCTGGTTGCTGGTTTCTGTGGTTTCTAGTTACCTGTCTATATTATCAGTGCTAGCACCTGTAAAAGACGTGCAACAGATATCAAAAAGTTTTTTTTTGTTCTTGTTCTTGGATAATACCTGATGTTGTCATTGAGAATCCTCATGTATTACTCTTTTTTCATGGTGCCGTTTACTGTGATTGGGTTCCCTGGTCCATTGGCTAAAAACACCCCCAAAGCATTAGGTTCCCACCACCATGTTTGACAGTGGGGGTGGTGTTCTTTGGGTTGAAGGCTTCTCCTTTTTTACGCTAAATGAAGGAAACATAATTGTGACCAAATAATTAAATTTTCGTTTCATCTAATCATAACATAGACGACCAGAAGTCTTCTTCTTTGTCCAAATGACCATTTGCAAAGGCCAAGCGAGCTTTTGTGTGCCTTATCTGGAGAAGTGGCATCCTCCTTGGTCTGCATCCATGGAATCCAGCAGTGTGTAGTGTGCAGTGTCCGTTGGATTGTCTGGCTTGAGACATTACTAGTAGAACCCAGATTCACCAGGATTGCCTTGGTGATCCTTGGATTCCTTATCACCTCTCTCACTATCCTCCTGGCCAGCACAGGTGTCACTCTTGGCTTCCGACCACATCCTCTGAGGTTTTCCACAGTGCGTCATCTTGTATTTTTTAATAATACTTTGCATTGTAGCCACTGGAACTTGAAAACATTTAGAAATAACCTTGTAGCCCTTTCCTGACTTTTGAGCAGTCACAATGCGCAGCCGTAGGTCCTCAGTGAGCTCCTTTGTCTTAGCCATGACTGTCCACAAACCAACTGCAGAGAGCTGCGGTTTTTTGCCTGTTGAATTGATTAACTCCTATACGACCGCGTCACACCGATGGGCGTGATCGCGACAGCCCCAGGACCGCCTAACAACGATCAGGGTAAAGTCCTGGGGTGGGGATTATGACAGCCGATGACAGACTATGACAGCCGATCGCTGTCATTGGCTGGCAGAGGTAGGGAGGGAGAGGTAGTATAAAAATAATTTTAATTGCTTTTTTTATATAAAACAAAAAAAAAACAATATTAAAAAAAAAAAAAACATCCTGGGAGCCATCACAGCCCACCAACAGAAAGGTCTGTTGGTGGGCAGAAAGGGAGGGGGTCACTTGTGTGCTGAGTTGTACGGCCTTGCAGCGGCCGGTTTTGTAAAAAAATGGACTAGTCACTAGGGGGGTTTAAGCCCAGGGTCCTCAAGTGATACACAGCTGTTCCCAATTAATCAGGGTAATTAGGATGCTTTAGAACATCTTGGACTATTTGGAATGGTATAGAACTTTGGATTTCCCACAGAGTACAACAGTTTGTGAAGGGTATGAATCTTTTGGGAGACACCCATCTCATTCCTCATCAAAAAATTACTTGCTGATTGAATAAAAGTAACTTTTAAGTCAAAATTTCCCGGGGGTATGAATAATTATGGGCAGCACTGTATGTCATAAGGGTATATTACTGTTATTTTTTGCAAATAAGGGCTTGTAACTAGTGATGGGCACAAAACTGAAAAATATACCTTTATTTCCCCCAAAAATATTGTCACCTTACATTGTACTAGGGACGTAATTTAAACATTGTAACAACCGGCACAATTAGGCAAATACAATGTGTGCCTTTTATCCATAGGAGCACATTTTATTTAAAACTATAACGGCTGCAAACTGAGAAATAATTATTTTTCTTTTCTTAGTTTTTTTCTTATTATTTCCATTAAAATGCATTTAGGATTAAATAATCATTAGCAAAACGTACCACCCAAAGAAAGCCTAAAAACAAGATAAAGATCATTTTGTAGTGATAAGTAGTGAAGTTATTGGAAAATGAAAGGGAGGAACGCTGAAATGTGAAAATTGCTCTGTCCATAAGGGGAAAAACCCTCAGAGGTAAACTAGCAGAAATCGAATTTCTCAAAAATTACATGGTCTTTTGAAATATTTTTTTTTTACTTTTGACAATTCCGGTAATGAAAGTATGTACGGGGGCTTTGCTATTAACTGCTAAAGTCAGTTTTCCGAAATTACGATTACTGATTACAATTACAAATTACCAATTAAATGAAGTACGATTTTTCACATCCTAATTGCGAATTATGATGCAAAATTACGATTATCACAAGCATTCTCTGAGTAATGTGTGTTAGAATGTAAGTATAGTTGAATTCTAGTCTCAGGTACTGAAGTCTAGTAAAGACTTGAGATGCAGGATCTCTTTAAGCAGAGTTTCTCGGAGAGAAATGATGCAGAGAAATGATGCAGTCATGTACCAGGAACATGTTCCTTGTGGAAGGCCACATAATGGGTTATCCGGTCTAACTGCCCCGACAGTTAGACGACGGTAACGGTAACGGTAAACAAAGCCGATAATTACAAAACATTCCATTCTTTGCTACTAGGTTATAAAGCAATGGAATATTAATTGATGAGGTGGGTCACATCATGCCCGCCAATTGTAGGCTTGGGGGTATGGCTCAGATAATGTCAGAATTTAACTCTTTGATGTTTATATAAAATAAGGAGACCGGATGGAAAAGATTACTGTACTCTACTTTCCAGCTATCCGTCTCTCTCTCTGCTTCCTAGTTAGAATACTAGCTTCCTGTCTGTATGCTGTAAATATATGTGATGTACATAGGACATAGGAAAGACTATTTATACTCTGAAGAAATCAACCTGTAACACAAGATGCTTGATTGCTGAATAAACCCCTTTGAAAGGTGAAGAAGGCTGTCTCCGCTCTATCTCATGTATGCTGTCGCTGTGAGTTGCAGCTCTGATGAGTTGCTGGTGCCGGAGCAAAAGGTGTGGTGTGCTTTTGCCAATAGCAACCAACATATAAATTCTTACAATGTCCACGTTGCTAGTTTAAAGAGGAACTCCAGTGAAAATAATGTAATAAAAAAAGTGCTTCATTTTTACCATAATTATGTATAAATGATTTAGTCAGTGTTTGCTCATTGTAAAATCTTTCCTCTCCCAGATTCACATTCTGACATGTATTACATGGTGACATTTTTACTGTGGGCAGGTTATGTACCTGTTTCTAGCTGTTCTGGCCTTGCAGACAGTTGTAAATAGCCATTTCCTGTCTGTGAACATTGTTACATTGTGGCAGTTTGCCCAGAGTACCGTACGGTACCAGAGCTTCTTGTGGGAGGGGTTTCAGCACAAAATCAGTCATACAGCGCCCCCTGATGGTCTGTTTGTGAAAATCATTATATTTCTCATGTAAAAGGGGGTATCAGCTACTGATTGGGATAAAGTTAAATTCTTGATCGGAGTTTCTCTTTAACGGGCACTAACAACTGGCATAAGTAACGGTGAAATTTTACCTCTATTTAGCAATTAGGCCCCAGTGTGCTCATTTATCGCTCATTGTTGGTATCATGTAGTGTCCCGGTGTGGGTGTCGAAATCCCTGGGGTGCAAGGGCAACAAAATCAAGTGTAGCTCAGGGTGTGAAACCTGGTGCTGGCCCTGGCATACCTATGATTCACCCACTGGGAGATTAGGGCGCAGGGTAAAACCAATAAATGGCTCACCCTGCTCCTGCACTAGTCCTGGCAGCGTTAATTACTATTCCCCACCCAGGCTGCCATAGATAGTGGAGGAATGATGTAATTCGGCTTTCAGCTATCGCTGGGGGTCGAATTACAATGTTTTTGTAGTCATTTGTGCTCCGACTTTTGATGGCAGCCAAATTACTCACTGAGCGCCGCTATGGCCGTAATTACTATTATTATACAGAGCTCACGCCCCTGACCATTACATTGTTTTTATGTGCTGTTTTTGGTATAACATTGTAATGTATATACTGAATTACAGGTAGAGCCGTGGCAAGGTAAATTTAAGGATGACACAGCAACGAATGGTGTCAGACTGGTCTGTGGGACCCCTGGACGCACATCTGAGGCCCATGTTATAACGTCATTGGAAGGAAAGTGAGTACTATTCAATATATACCATGTTTATGTTGGGGAGATCTGCAGCAGTGCATACAAAAATTTGTGAGTGTCTAATATACAGCGGCCCATATGCAATTGCAGTACCTTTTTCTCCTGAGTTTTCTCCAAGGTGATATTTTTAAACTTTCCAATACAATGCTTTTTAAAGAGAATCTGTACTCTAAAATTCTTACAATAAAAAGCATACCATTCTATTCATTATGTTCTCCTGGACCCGTCTGTGCTGTTTCTGCAACTCCCTGCTGCAATCCTGGCTTGTAATTGTCAGTTTCAGGCAGTGTTTACAAACAAAAGACATAGCTGCTAACCAGCATGTGATAGGCTGAGAGTAGCTCAGTGTGTGAGTCATACAGAGCTTGGAGGGGGCCTGGAGAGGGTGTGTATAGCTTCCATCCTATCACAAGCAGACCTGCACATTCCAGCCTGAGTGCCTGAGCCTGACAAAACTGACAGAGGAAAAAAGATTAGATTAGATAACAATATAGATAATACAGCCACTGTGCAACTAGGAAAGGCTGCAGTAAGACAGACCACATTAGAACAGGTATAGGAACTTATAGGAAATAAGGCAGAACATTTTGTTACAGAGTCTCTTTAAGCCACCAGCAAGCAAGAAAATACTCAAAATAATTTTGATAATACTTTTTCACCTACTTTTTGGTACTTTTTCAGTTAAAAAGTGCTGTAAAGTTATTTTAAGTAAGATAAAAAATTATCTCCTAGGAGAAAACTCAAGAGAAAAAGTGAATTGTATATGAGGCAATATCCTTAAGACGTTCCACCACACCTTCCATAATCTTCATCGTAATCAAAAGATATCCGTCTCATATAGCAATCAAGGAACTGATTTGGTACAAAAAGTTTAACGTGAACCAGAGACGGGATTATGAAAAAGATTTATACATACCTGGGGCTTCCTCCAGTCCCATGCACCTGGATCACTCCCACGCCGCCGTCCTCCGATGTCTGCAACTATGAGAACCGGGTCCCCGCACTGCCGTCAGTCGGAGCCAGTCTAAGCGTAAGTGAAGTGCGCTGTTTGCGTATCTCTCCAGGAGCCGCTGGAGAGATTCGTAGAAGGCGCACTTCTCCGGCATAGCTGGCTCCGATGAAATCAGTGACGGGAGCCGGTTCTCGTAGCTGCGGGCAATTCCAACATCCTCTTGTGAGTCCCGATCACATGACGTGACATGTGATCGGGAACCCCGAGAATGATGTCAGCGTTACAGCACCGCTCGGTGGTGGAAGAGGAAAGGCGGAAAACCAGAGGAGATCCAATCCATCATCCGGAATAGGTAAACAAGAAAGGACTCCCTGCGCCACTCATAGGCTGCCATGCTGGGGGGTGTGGGTGGCACAAGGGGAAGGGTCGGAAAAATGCGGCCCTGCAGTGCACATATAGTTTTGCCAATGTGGCTGCTAAAGCGTGAGAAAGTCTCACCTGTTCCGGCTGCCACTAGTGTCCAGCTTCAACTTCTTCCCCATTTGTGTACAATGTGGCTTCAATGAATAGCATGTGGCATAACTATGGCATCACACACATACCAGTGCTATACACGGCAGTCATGTGGAATGCAAATCAGGAAGAAAGAGCAACTCGACACTCGCGGCATCAGGAACAGGTGAGATTTTAATTTGTGTGGACATCGGGTGGGCACAGTGAGATTTGGTAGGACAACGGCAGAGGATTCTGTCGCATTCATGGCTCGTTCTGATATCCCATGCCGTGACTGCCGCGCACCCAATCAACCAGGTTGGCCTGAGATTTTCCAGCTTCTTTTATCGATACATTCAACTTATTTTAGCCTGAAACTGGTCAAATTGCCAATCAGGCATGCTTGTTGCGGCACCGATTTTCATCCGATTCGGTAAATATATCTAGAGATGGGTCGAACGGTTCGCCGGCGAACGGTTCCACGCGAACTTCGGTGGTTCGCGTTCGCATCCCGCTGGCGAACCTTTGCGGACGTTCGGGTTCGCCCCATAATGCACCTTGAGGGTCAACTTTGACCCTCTACATCACAGTCAGCAGGCCCAGTGTAGCCAATTAGGCTACACTAGCCCCTGGAGCCCCACCCCCCCTTATATAAGGCAGGCAGCGGCGGCCATTACGGTCACTCGTGTGCTGCCTGCGTTAGTGAGAGTAGGGCGAGCTGCTGCAGACTGTCTCTCAGGGAAAGATTAGTTAGGCTTAACTTGTTCCTGGCTGGCTGCATACCTGTTCTGTGAACCCACCACTGCATACCTGTACTGTGAACCCACCACTGCATACCTGTTCAGTGAACCTGCCACTGCATACCTGTTCTGTGAACCCATCACTGCATACCTGTTCAGTGAACCTGCCACTGCATACCTGTGCTGTGAACCCACCACTGCATACCTGTTCTGTCAACCCGCCACTGTATACCTGTTCTGTTCAGTGAACCCGCCACTGCATACCTGTTCAGTGAACCCACCACTGCATACCTGTTGTGTTCAGTGAACCCGCCACTGCATACCTGTTCTGTTCAGTGGACCCGCCACTGTATACCTGTTCAGTGAACCCACCACTGCATACCTGTTGTGTTCAGTGAACCTGCCACTGCATACCTGTTCTGTGAACCCGCCACTGTATACCTGTTCTGTTCAGTGAACCCGCCACTGTATACCTGTTCAGTGAACCCGCCACTGCATACCTGTTGTGTTCAGTGAACCCGCCACTGTATACCTGTACTGTTCAGTGAACCCGCCACTGCATACCTGTTCAGTGAACCCGCCACTGCATACCTGTTGTGTTCAGTGAACCCGCCACTGCATACCTGTTGTGTTCAGTGAACCCGCCACTGCATACCTTTTGTGTTCAGTGAACCCGCCACTGCATACCTGTTGTGTTCAGTGAACCCACCGCATCAGTGCGCATACCTGTGCAGTTAAGTGAACCCACCTACCTACGTGAGTGCACGCAGTGTGATATACCACTCCGTGCATACCCGATATGGACAAAACAGGTAGAGGAAGAGGTAGTGCCAGAGCCAGAGGAAGGCCACCCGGCAGGTCTGCGCGAGGTCGTGTAAATGTAATTTCGTGTGGACCTGGCCCACAGTACAGTGCTCGGAAGAAGGCACGTCCCATCACCTCCCAAGATTGTCAGGACGTGGTTGAGTATTTAGCGACACAGAACACCTCATCTTGCTCAGCCACCAGCGCTACTACTAGCACCACTTCCGCTGCATTTGACACTTCGCAAGAATTATTTAGTGGTGAAATCACTGATGCACAGCCATTGTTGTTACAGCCAGATGATTTTTCACCAGCTCATATGTCTGCGTTACGCGGCAACACTATGGATGTAACGTGTAAGGAGGATGAAGGACCTACTGATGGTGCATGTTTGGATTTTTCTGAGGCAAGCGAAGCTGGGCAGGATGATTACGATGCTGACGATGATAGGGGTCCTCTGTATGTTCCCAATAGAGGAGATGAAGAGGGGGACAGTTCAGAGGGGGAGTCAGAGAGTAGTAGGAGGAGAGAAGTTGCTGAAAGAAGCTGGGGCAGCTCTTCGTCAGAAACAGCTGGTGGCAGAGTCCGGCACCATGTATCGCCACCTATGTACAGCCAGCCAACTTGCCCTTCAGCATCAGCTGCTGAGGTCCCCATAGTGCCCACATCTCAGGGTGGCTCAGCGGTGTGGAAATTTTTTAATGTGTGTGCCTCAGATCGGACCAAAGCCATCTGTTCGCTCTGCCAACAAAAATTGAGCCGTGGAAAGGCCAACACTCACGTAGGGACAAGTGCCTTACGAAGGCACCTGGAGAAAAGGCACAAACAGCAATGGGATGGCCACCTGAGCAAAAGCAGCAGCAGCACACAAAAGAAAAGTCACCATCCTTCTCCTCTTCCTCCTTTAGGTGCATCATCTGCTTCTGCCGCTTTCTCCCTTGCACCTTCACAGGCACCCTCCTCCACTTCGCCTCTGCCCTTGAGCGGTTCCTGCTCCTCTGCCCACAGCAGCAGTCAGGTGTCCGTGAAGGAAATGTTTGAGCGGAAGAACCCAATTTCGGCCAGTCACCCCCTTGCCCGGCGTCTGACAGCTGGCGTGGCGGAACTGTTAGCTCGGCAGCTGTTACCATACCAGCTGGTGGACTCTGAGGCCTTCCGTAAATTTGTGGCCATCGGAACACCGCAGTGGAAGATGCCAGGCCGCACTTATTTTTCGAGAAAGGCCAAACCCCAACTGCACCGTGAAGTTGAGAGGCAAGTGGTGTCATCTCTTGCGAAGAGCGTTGGGTCAAGGGTACACCTGACCACGGATGTCTGGTCTGCCAAGCACGGGCAGGGCCGCTACATTACGTACACAGCCCATTGGGTGAACCTGGTGGTGAACGATGGCAAGCAGGGAGCAGCGGACCAAATTGTGACACCTCCACGGCTTGCAGGCAGGCCTCCTGCCACCTCCTCTCCTCCTGCTACATGCTCTTCGCTGTCCTCCTCCTCCTTGGCTGAGTGGCAGTTCTCCTCTCCAGCTACACAGCCCCAGCTCCGCAGGGCCTATGCTGCATGCCAGGTACGATGCTGTCACGCCATCTTAGACATGTCTTGTCTCAAAGCGGAGAGTCACACTGGAGCAGCTCTCCTGGCTGCTCTTAAGAAACAGGTGGATGAGTGGCTGACCCCGCACCACCTGGAGATAGGCAACGTGGTGTGCGACAACGGCAGCAATCTGCTTGCCGCTTTGCATATGGGGAAGCTGACACACATACCCTGCATGGCACATGTCATGAATCTAGTTGTTCAAAGATTTGTGGCAAAGTACCCTGGCTTAGCGGATGTCCTGAAGCAGGCCAGGAAGTTCTGTGGGCATTTGAGGCGGTCTTTCACAGCCATGGCACGATTTGCAGAAATTCAGCGGAAAAACAACATGCCAGTGAGACGCCTCATTTGCGATAGCCCGACTCGCTGGAATTCGACCCTGCTCATGTTCTCCCGCCTGCTAGAACAGAAGAAAGCCGTCACCCACTACCTCTACAACTACAGTAGAATTAAACAGTCTGGGAAGATGGGGATGTTCTGGCCCGACAACTGGACACTGATGAAAAATGCATGCAGGCTCATGCGGCCGTTTGAGGAGGTGACCAACCTGGTGAGCCGCAGTGAGGGCACCATCAGTGACTTAATTCCCTACGCTTACTTCTTGGAGCGTGCTGTGCGTAGAGTGGCGGATGAAGCTGTGAATGAGCGTGACCAGGAACCGTTACGGCAGGAACAGGCATGGGACCAATTTTCATCAGACCCAGCTGTTTCCTCAACACCTGCGGCAGCACAGAGGGGGGAGGAGGAGGAAGAAGAGAAGTCGTGTGCAGAAGACGAGTCAGACTCAGAGGATGATGAGCAAGGTGTTTCTTTGGGGGAGGAGGAGGAGGGGACGGCGGCAGGAGAACACTCGCAGCAGGCGTCGCAGGGGGCTTGTGCTGCTCAACCTTCCCGTGGTATTGTTCGCGGCTGGGGGGAGGAGGTTGACTTACGTGACGTCACTGAGGAAGAGCAAGAGGAGATGGAGGGTACTGGATCCGACTTTGTGCAGATGTTGTCTTTTATGCTGTCCTGCCTGTTGAGGGACCCCCGTATAAAAAACCTCAAGGGGAATGAGCTGTACTGGGTGGCCACACTACTAGACCCTCGGTACAGGCACAAAGTGGCGGACCTGTTACCAACTCACCGGAAGGTGGAAAGGATGCAGCACATGCAGAACCAGCTGTCAACTATGCTTTACAATGCCTTTAAGGGTGATGTGACAGCACAACGCCAGCAAGGTACCACTGCCACTAATCCTCCTCCCGTGTCCACGCAGTCAAAGACAGGACGCTCCAGCGATCTCATGGTGATGTCGGACATGCGGACGTTCTTTAGTCCAACGCCTCGCCGTAGCCCTTCCGGATCCACCCTCCACCAACGCCTGGAACGGCAGGTAGCCGACTACCTGGCCTTAAGTGTGGATGTAGACACTGCTGTGAACAGCGATGAGGAACCCTTGAACTACTGGGTGCGCAGGCTTGACCTGTGGCCAGAGCTGTCCCAATTTGCCATCCAACTTCTCTCCTGCCCTGCCGCAAGCGTCCTGTCAGAAAGGACCTTCAGCGCAGCTGGAGGCATTGTCACAGAGAAGAGAAGTCGCCTAAATCACAAAAGTGTTAAGTACCTCACCTTTATCAAAATGAATGAGGCATGGATCCCGGAGGGCTGCTGCCCGCCCCAAGACTAAGTCAGTCCCCGCACACACAGCATCTCTGCCTGCACGCTGTGTGACTGGCTGCCTGGGCTGCCCCAAGAAGACTAAGTCGCTCCCAGTCCCTCCACACAGCATGTCTGCCTGCAGGCCGCTTGACTACCTTCTCCGCGGCGCCACCACCAACAGGGTCCGGGACTCCAGGCGGATTGCTGAATTTTTTAGGCCGCTGCTAGCAGCGGCCGCTGTAATAATTTTTCTGGTGCGTGTACATGACTGCCTAATTTTTCTGGCTGCACTGCGGGCAGCTGCAACAACAAAAGAAAAGGCATGTACAATGCGCCCATTCCCCTTCGTGATCATTACCTTGCCGTGGTGAAGGGGCTTGCGTATCACAATGAAGCAATGACCGGCGCCTAGATGAGTGTCTCGGGGGGCACACAAAAGATAATAAGGTCGTTGCTTCATTGTGGTCAGACCAAATTTGATCAGCTGGACAGTCACTGTTCTGTCATTCAGCTACATCAGCCAGGCGACCATATGGGCTGTAAAGCCACCAAAACCTGCACTCTCGCCATGGTGCGCACCAGTCCAGCACGGCCATCACTACACAAACAGCTGTTTGCGGTGCGTTCTACGGTGAGTTTGGTGTGTCAGTGTGAAGCAGTACCTTAATTACACTACCTGATTGATGTATACACATGCAAGATGTTTTAAAGCACTTTAGGCCTGTCATTTAGCATTCAATGTGATTTCTGCCCTTAAAACGCTGCTTTGCGTCAAATCCAGATTTTTCCCCGGGACTTTTGGCATGTATCCCACTCCGCCATGCCCCCCTTCAGGTGTTAGTCCCCTTGAAACATCTTTTCCATCAGTTTTGTGGCCAGCATAATTATTTTTTTTTTCAAAGTTCGCATCCCCATTGAAGTCTATTGCGGTTCCCGAACTTTAACGCGAACCGAACGTTACGCGAAAGTTCGCGAACCCGGTTCGCGAACCTAAAATCGGAGGTTCGGCCCATCTCTAAATATATCGAACCGGATGGTCAATCAGGCTACAAAATCCCTAGGGGCATTGCCCATTTACCGTAACACTGCAGGATGGCCTACTGAGTGTGCCCTTAGTGGCTGCAGCTCAGGGATGGTCGTAGTCAGCCAACTTCACTACGCTGGAACTACGCGTAGTTTTACGCAATTACGCTTCGCCAAACTACAGCTTCGAAATCAAATATTCGCTTCATATGCATTTCGTAGACTACGCGTTAAAATACGCAATTATGCGTAGTGCGAAGCGTAGTGTATGCGGACGCTTATGCCATTATGCAGAAAAATGTACGCATTAATTCCCCTGCAAATGCTTATACCAGGACCTCTTCTATGCGTACATTCCCCTTGTAACCACACAATCGTACGCCGAAAAATAGACGCGAGTAGCGCATTCGTAGTTTACTTCGCAATACACATGTGAACTACGCGTAGGGCCTAAACTATGCGCAACGGTACTTCGCTACGCGTAAAATCATAAGCGTAGTTTTGAAACGTCGCCTACGAACTACGGTGCGTAAATTCGCACTGGCGTAGTTTCTGCTCATCCCTGCTCTAAAGTGCTTCTAGTGTGACAGGAGGAAAGCTGGATGGTGTAAGTGGCTGGATGGTGTAATGGTTAAGGGCTCAGCCTCTGACACAGGACACCTGGGTTCGAACCCCGGCTCTGCCTGTTCAGTAAGCCAGCGCCTATTCAGTAGGAGACCTTAGGCAAGTCTCCCTAACACTGCTACTGCCTATAGGGCGCGTAGTAGTGGCTGCAGCTCTGGCGCTTTGAGTCCGCCAGGAGAAAAGCGCAATATAAATGTTATTTGTCTTGTCTTGTCTATATAGATGTTAGCATTGTTATATCCTGTACCTCTCGTTTTCACAATTCATTGTCATGCACTTTAAAGAGAACCCGAGGTGGGTTTGTGAAATTCTATTAGGACACAGAGGCACATTCTGTATACAATGCCTCTGTGTCCTTACAGTGTGTCTCCAGGCTCCCGCCGGGTTCTGCTGTCCCCCATTTAAAAAACCGGCAGGCTAGCGACACGCAGATTGTCGCTAGCCTGCTATTTACCTCAGGCTGTCACTCACCACGGCTCCCCCCCCTCCTGTAAAGCGCGGCTCCCTGCCTGTGTCCCTTCCCTCCCCGCCTCCATAAGCCGATTGGAGGAAGCTAACAGAGGACACAGAGGCTGGGCATTGTATACAGAACGTGCCTCTGTGTCCTAATTTGCTTTCACAAACCCACCTCGGGTTTTCTTTAAGTATCTAACCCAGGGCCGGATTTGCCATTAGGCACTGTAGACACATGCCTACAGGCGTCTGATGATGGAAAGGCGACTCCCTCTCCTCCCCAAGTGCCTCTCTCTTGCCTTAACTATGCAGAGGCCTGATGTGAGGTTAATTACCCAGGTCTTGGCACTGCACTGACCAGATCACTCTTCAGTCAGGGACTCCTCTAGCTACCTAATACTTTGAGGCACATCTGGCTACCTAATACTTGGGGGCACCTCTAGCTACTTATGACGGCCGGGCAAGCGAAGGGGATTTCTAGGTTCATGGAGGGTGAAATCTAGGGTGCCAGGACATTTGTGCCTATAGGCTTCTGTGAGGTAAATCCAGGTCTGATCTAACCGCCTCTCAATCTTTCTGTCCTAGGTTCGGAGATTGGAAAGGAATGAAAATCTGCAAGAAAGGGGCGTTCCTTCAGCACTTCTGGCTGCGAGTTGAGCCCTACTGCACATTTAATGACAATACGGCCGTGAACAACATCAAATTCTACTGTTCTGATGGGGAGATCTTGGAAGGAGAAGGACAATCTTGGGGACATTATGGAAACCAGAGCAAGTCATGCTCAAAAGGCATCGTTGGCATTAAGACTTTGGTCATGCCATATGGAGGCTTTTGGTATGATGACATGAGCCTCTGTGATGTCAAATTCTATTGCCTGTCTTAGAGGCCCCGGTAGAAGTGTCCGCTGTTCCTACATTATGCACGTACCTGGGCAAAAACTGGCACCATAGTGCCATAGAAGAATACAGTAAATTGTTCAGGATTCGGACTTTTATGGTAATTTTCCTGATTTCAGCATCAGGAACACGTCCTAAATGTATATATTGCTGAATTTTGGTATGTAACCCCGCCTTCCCAATTATGTTTAACCGAGGCTGTTTATTCTTTTCCCAGAGTGCTCTGGTAGCCCAGGTGTTGTTTCTGCTCACCTCAGGAACACAAATAAAACAAACATTTCGCAGTGCACCTGCCAGCAGTAAAGATGTTGCCACGTGTGATAAACATAAGAATGCAAATTAGGGAGAGAAAAGATTTTACAATGGGACTGAATAATTTATAAAGTAATATTGGAAAAAAACAGAAATTTTGTTAATTACTTTATATAATATAAATAATGTTCCTCTTTAACCATTTATGCCAGTCGCAGCAGTGTACCTACTTAGGAGTTTAGTGTAGGACTTTAGTTCCTGCCCAGGGGTGCAGATATTCGTCCATTGCCACGAATGGTCACTGCTTGCGCGCTTGCTCCCGCACACGTTCTCGTCTCTGCTGGTTAGCCCGGAGATCAGTGAATGGGAACACAGCTCCCATTAACCCATGAAAGTACCCACGATCAATGACCATCGGCATCACATTCATATGTTAATTCCTGTTAGCTTACTAACAGTATGCACAGGTAGAAAAAAGTGTGTGGGGGAGTGACATTTTGTGGCCACTCTCCCTTATTTACCAAAATAAAACATTTGCATATAAAAAAATTGCATAAAAAATACATATATAGTTACCTTAGGGACTGAACTTTTTTAACCACTTGAGCCTAACTGGACGAAAATTCTCGGCCAGTTAGGCTGCGCGCACTCCCGCGGGCCACGCGCGCTCCTGCAGGGGCTCTCGTGTGCGCTCCCGCCGCCAGCCGTTAGCCCAGCGATCAATGAAAGGGATTATAGATCCCTTTCACTGATCGAAGCTCCCCGGAGAAAAACCGACAGTGTCTCTTCAGACGCTGCGGCTTTTCTGAGTTCAAAAAGTTCCTGGTCTTCATCCTTCTTCCTGGGAGCGAGATCGATCGCTCCCAGGACTTTTTGACTGTGGCCATCTTGTGGCCAAATAGTGAAACTACACTCACAACCACGTTCTATTAAATAAATACATTTTTTAACATTTAAAATTAGCTGTTTACCTCCCACATTAAAAAAAATACCCAAATAAAAATTTTTATTAAAAAAATAAATACATAAATAAAAAGACAATAATAATAAAAAAAACATAAATAGTTACCTAAGGGTCTGAACTTTTTAAATATGTATCTCAAAGGAGTATATCAATATAATTTATTAAATTATGGGCTTTTAAATAGTGATGGACGCAAATTGAAAAAATGCACCTTTATTTCCAAATAAAATATCAGCACTATACATTGTGATAGGAACATAATTTAAATGCTGTAATGAGCAGGACAAATGGGCAAATAAAGTACATGGGTTTTAATTATGGTAGCATGTATTAATTTTAAACTATAATGGACAAAAGCTGAGAAATAATGATTTTTTTTCCATTTCTTTCACCCAATGTATCATCCAAAGAAAGCCTAATTGGTGGCGGAAAAAGCAAGATATAGATCAATTCATTGTGATGAGTAGTGATAAAGTTATTGGCAAATGAATGGGAGGTGAAAGTTGCTCAGATGCAAAAAAATCTCAACCCTGTGGGCTTAAAGTGAATGGGAACCGCATTTTAAAAAAAATGAAGCAAATACTTACTTAAGGAGAGGGAAGGCTCTGAGTCGTATAGAGCCTTCCGTCCCCTCTCTCGGTGCCCTCTATCCTGTGTTGACTTCCCCCCGTTTCAATCCCCCGCCGAAAGTGTATTTGGAAGTGTTCGGGAGCCGTGTCCTCCCGAAGACGTGCGGCTCCATACTGCACAGGCGTGAGCGTGCAAGAGAGCATGGTTGCACAGGCGCAGTACAGGGCCGCCCTTCTTCAGGAGCACTCGGGCTCCCTGAAGACTTCTGAAGCCTCCTTCGGCCAGGTAAAGCAGTATTTGACCCAGAGCCTTCCCTCTCCTTGGGTAAGTATCTGTCTCATTTTTTTAAATGCGGTTCCCATTCACTTTAAGTGGTTAATATGTATGTCATCAGGGTATATTACTGTTACTTTTGCAAATAAGGACTTGTAATAAGTGATGGATGCAAAACAGAAAAAATACACCATTATTTCCAAATAAAATATTGTCACTATACATTGTACTCATTGTACTAGGGAAATATTTTAAACGTAATAACCAGGACACATGGCACATAAAAATGTGTGGATTTTATCCATAGTAGTACTTTTTATTCTACTTTATTCTAATTGGTTGGGAACTGGCCTGTGGGTTACGGTGGCCATTACAGTCCTGTATCAACTGTATATGCTGTGAATCAAGGGCTCCCATCAATCGTAAGAGGATATAAGGGGGCTGCCCCATTTGCCACTCCTAATCTATATGTTTTACTGCATAATTTAAACTTTACCTGTCAATGTTCAGCCACAGTTTTCCATGACGTATTCTGTGAATACTGCACCATGGTTCATAAACAGTATGTTAATGCATTGCAACTCTCTGTCTGATGTCCTGGGTGTAATTCATCATGTATGCCACTGTCAAATGTTATCTTCCACTATTATAATATGCATTTATTGCCTTCCACTATTATAATCTGCATTTGTTTGCTATGTACTTGCCTTGACTGTAGACTTCAATAAATGCTATTTTGTTTAAAAAATAAGGCAAATCAAAGTGATTTAATGGGCATACATTAAATTATAATTTTAAATATATAAAATCGTGTGTATGTGTGTGTGTGTTTGTATGTATGTGCCGCGATCACACGAAATTAGCTTGACCGATTTGAACAAAACTTTGTATACAGATCCCTTACTACCTGGGATGATATGTTCTGGGGGTCTCGCGCCCCCCTGCACACCTGGGCAGAGCTACAAACATCCAGATTTCACCCTTTCATGTAAAAAAAAGTAAAAGGCTGCCATTCTCACCGTAATAAAGCCAGAGTCCCCAAACTTGGCATAGTTGGTCACTTGGTGACCAAGGCTCAAAATTCAGGGAGTTTGTTAATAAAAAAAAAAAATAACAGAAATTGGGTGAAGCACTAAACAGTCAATCCAATTTCAGATGTTCATTTTAAATGGGATAATGTACACTGAAGCCATTCTTAGACTGTTAATCGCAGTGTTTTCAAACTTGGCACACTTGTTCCCTGGGTCACTTGGATGAGTATTCAGGAAAATGGGTGGAGCCTACAGCAGTCAAACAAAATTCACCTATTGATTTTCAAGGGGAAAATTTAAATTGCCAGTTAGATTTCTTTGCTTGATACAGTGCTTACATTCTCACATTATTGATGCCAGGAACCCCAAAGCTCATAAACTTGGTAATTGAGTGATAATATGTCAAGGTTACAAAAAGTGGGCGTGGCCAAAACCACCAAGTTTTTCACTGGGAAAATGTAAACTGCAGCAATTCATCTAACACTGTTAATAGCAGGGTTCTCAAACTTCGCACAGTTGGTTACTGGGTGACTGGAATTAATATTCAGGAATGTGGGTGGAGCCTACAAAAGAAATCAAATCAAAATTCACCTATTGGTTTTCAAGGGGAATATTGGCAGAGGCCTCAAACCTGGTACAGTCGGTCATTGGGTGACTGGGATTAAAATTGAGTAAAGGGGTGGAGCCACAAACAGCCAATCATATTTTTTTCATTTCAATGGGAAAATGTTAATTACAGATGCCAAGGACCCCAAAGTTCATAAACTTGCGAGCCAAAAACAACAAACTTTTGTTACATGGGAAAATGTAAACTGCAGTTATTCTTACACTGTTAATGACAGGGTTCTCAGAATTGGCCCAGTTGGTCACTGGGTGACTGTAATTAATATCAAGGAAAGTGGGTGGGGCCTAAAACAGCCAATTAAAATTCACCTATTGATTTTTTAAGGGGAATATTTAAATTGATGCGATTCTTACACTGTTAATGGCAAAGGCCTCAAACCTGATACAATTGGTCTTCAGATGACTGGAATTCATATTCACAAAAGAGGACAGAGCCACCCACAAACAGCCAGTCAGATTAAAAAATTTAAATTATTGATATGAAGGACCCGAAATCTCATAAACGTGGTTACTGAGTGTTTGTGTGTCAAGGTTAGAAAAAGTGGGCGCAGCGAACAACAACCAAATACATACCCGGGCAAAGCCGGGTCTTCAGCTAGTGAATATTAACAAAGCAGTCCTCCAGTGTAAATTGTCAGTGTCTATTACTCTAACTTTAACAACAACAATAACATTTCTATAGCGCTATTCTCCCATAGGACTAAAAGCGCTTCACGAAAGAGGAACCCTAGTGAAAATAATGTATTGAAAAAAAGTGGTTATTTTTTACAATAATTATTAATAAATGATTTAGTCAGTGTTTGCCCATTGTGAAATCTTTCCTCTCCCTGATTTACATCATGACATTTATCACATGGTGACATTTTTACTGCTGGCAGTTGATGTCACTGGAAGCAGCTGCTGCCTGATTTTTGGCAGTTGGAAACAGCTGTTATTTCCCACAATGCAACAAGGCTCCCACAGTGTGATGTCAGAACCATGGTCCTGACATCACACTGTGGGGGGAGGGGTGTCACCACAATATCAGCCATACAGAGCCCCCTGATGATGAATTTGAGAAAAGGAAAAGATTTCTCATGGGAAAGGGGGTGTCAGCTACTGATTGGGATGCAGTTCAATTCTTGGTTATGGTAGTAGGATGAAGTGTTAACTCAACAGAAATTATATTTCTGCAAATGTGTTATAACAAATTATATTAGCAATTTCCTTTACTCACTCCCTCTGCCCACGCTATGCCATATAAGGTGACGGTCCCGCCCCTGTCACGCAACAATACCATCTTTGGGGAGAGAGGAAATCACAGAAGCTTACTCTTCGACCACAGAGCTGGGGGCTGGTTATAGAGCTGGAGGTGGGGCTGTGGAGGATGTAACCCCGCCTCCAGAAAAAACTCAAAAAAACTTTTGTAGAGCCACAGTCCACAGTAACCTTGTTTAAAAATACAATAGAATTGTTTCTTCAAAAAAAAATATTGGGAGAAATGCATAAAAATATTTAGTGCTGCACCTCTATACTCAACATTGGATTTCACTATATGGTTAGTGTAGTTTGCCTTCTTATAACAGAATATATTTGCAATAATTCAGCTTTAAAGTAAAGGTTCAAGCAAATAAAAGAAAAAAGAACCACTTACCTAGGGCTTCCTCCAGCCCGTGGCAGCAGTCCTGTGCCTTCGCCGCAGCTCCGGAGGTTCCCGGTCTTATCTGCTGCAGAACCCGACCTCGCCAGGTCGGGTTTTGGGTTGGCATCTTCTGCACCCACGGCGCGGGTCACATGGTCCGTCCAACGTCATCAGGACGGTACTACGCAGGCACAGTAGTTCTGCGCCTGCGCAGTACCGTCCTGATGACGTCGGACGGGCCACGTGACCCGCGCCGTGGGTGCAGAAGATGCCGACCCGGAACCTGACCTGCCAAGGTTCTGCAGAAGAGAAGAAGCTGCTGCAAGGGGCTGGTAAGTCCCAGGTAAGTGGATCTTTTTTTTTTTTTCAATAGCTTGGATGTTTCCTTTAAGCAGGGCAGCCATCAGGTGGGGACAACTGACACTGCAGTGAGGGGCCCAGGGCTTCTGGGGTCCCTGCCCCCCCCCCCCCCCCCAAAGTGCTGGAAGGGCCGCATGTGCTGGCTCCGGGCCTGTGGCTCATTAACCAGCACACCACATTCCAGCACTGAGAGAAAAGTGACATCAGCGCTTGAACGTGGGGAGCAGATGAGTGAGCCCGCTACAGCAGACTTTTTATACTGGGGCCACCACCTATACCTGGCTATCTATAGTGGGGCACCACCTATACCTGGCTAACTATACTGGGCCACCACCTATACCTGGCTACCTATACTGGGGCACCATCTGTACCTGGCTACCTATACTGGGGCACCACCTGTACCTGGCTACCTATACTGGGGCACCACCTGTACCTAGCTACCTATACTGGGGCACCGCCTATACCTGGCTACCTATGCTGGGGCACCACCTGTACCTAGCTACCTATACTGGGCCACCACCTATACCTGGCTACCTATACTGGGGCACCACCTGTACCTGGCTACCTATCCTGGGGCACCACCTGTACCTAGCTACCTATACTGGGGCACCACCTATACCTGGCTACCTATACTGGGGCAACACCTGTACCTAGCTACCTATACTGGGGCACCACCTGTACCTGGCTACCTGTACTGGGGCACCACCTGTAACTAGCTACCTATACTGGGGCACCACCTATACCTGGCTACCTATACTGGGGCCTCACCTGTACCTAGCTACCTATACTGGGGCACCACCTATACCTGGCTACCTATACTGGGCCACCACCTATACCTGGCTACCTATACTGGGGCACCACCTGTACCTGGCTACCTATACTGGGGTTGGAACCACCTATGCCTAGCTACCTATACTGGGGCACCACATATTGTTAACCGGAGACTACCTGTATTTTGCTAGTATTTGGCTCCACCCACAACATGCCATGGTCACGCCCACTTTTTCCTCATCACACTGTGCATGCCGCTTTCTTCAGTGTCGGAACCATGCATTTTTTTGGCCGCAGCCCACTTTGCGCACGGACACAGGGGTGGGGTGGCTAGTGGGCGGGCACAGCAACCAGTGGGTGGGCCCAGGCCTAATGATGTGTGAGGGGCCCCAAAATTTCTGGTGGCGGCCCTGCCTTTAAGTGTGTAATTACTTACCCATAATGCACCTCTGCTGAATATGAAGCGGTAATTTGCATATTCAGTAGCGGTGCATTGTGGGTAACCACAGTCAATCACTTAACCAGTTCACCCCCAAGGGTTTTTATCCTAACGGACCAGAGCAATTTTCAGTTGTCAGTGCTCCTCCCTTTTATTCCCTAATAACTTTATTACTACTTATCACAAGAAAATGATCTATACCTCGTTTTTTTCGCCACCAATTAGGCTTTCTGTGGATAGTACATTTTGCTAAGAATTTTTTTATTCTAAATGCATTTTAATGAGAAAAACAGAAAAAAAAGAAAAAAAATCATTATTTCTCAGTTTTCAACCATTATAGTTTTAAAATTAAACATTCTCCTGTGGATAAAACAAACACGTTTTATTTGCCAAGTTGTCCCGATTATTAAACAGTTTAAATGATGTCCCTATCACAATGTGTGGCGACAGTATATTATTTTGAAATATAAGTGTTATTTTTCTGTTGTGTTTTTTTTTAATTCTGGCCATAATTAAAAGCCCCTATGTAATAAATTAAAATTAATTTCCCCCCATAAAATATAAATTAACAAAGCTGAGTCCCTAAGGCAACTATTTATTTATTTATTTTAGCTGATTTTTTTTTTTTACAAGTGTTTTTTTTTTTTGGGGGGGGGGGGGGGGGGAGGGTTGGAAGTGTAATTTTATTAAGATCTGTATGTACTTGAAAATTAATGTATTTTGTAGGTGTAATATACCTTTTGGCCACAAGATGGCGCTAGTGAACACTCATAGGAAATGTTCACTTTTTTTTTTTCTTCACTTTATTTAATTGTTACATTTCCTGTTATTGTGAATGGTCGTAGCCGCTGTTCGCGGTCATGTCCATTCACTCCAGGCACTGCGATTGGGTAGAGGACCGTTCGGTCCTCTTCCCCAATCACCCAGCACGGAAGCCCGACGGAAAAAGCGGCGGTAGCGGCGCACACACGGCGGTAGCATCGGCGGGAACGCGGGACGTATTAAAACGTCATGTTGCTGTTAATAGCGGTAAGCATGACGTTTTAATACGTTAGGATGTCAGTAAATGGTTAAAGCTGAATTATAGCAAATACCTTCTGTTTTAGGAAGGCAAACTGCACCAAGCGTTGCTTTTTAGTAGGAGGATTGTTCTGTCTCTTTTAGTCCCCTATACTCTCCTTGTGGTTTTGGGTCATCCCGAGCTTCTTAGGTACTCCACTATAGGCTAATAATTATTGTTTATATTTTTAGATATATATATATATTGTCAAATTTTAAGCCCTGACGAAGGGTCCTTGCGACCCAAAACAAGTCAATGTTGCTGCCTAAAAGAAAGTGTTTTAAATCATCAGGGTTTTTTTGCAATTTTTCAAGCTTCAATGGGCCTTTATTGTTTATGAATGAATATTTGTATCACTACTGAAGAAAATTTAATGTGTCTTTTTGTACTTTTTTTTTTTTGCAATTATTGAAGCTATAATCATTTTTATAATTGGTTTCCGGAAGCTTCTCCTTAAATTTTATATCCTTGTAATCCATTAAACAAAAAACCCAGGATGGCAGTCAGTAGATATCGATCGGTTTGTCGTTTGCTGTGTACATGTAAAGGGAGGCAGGAGATAGAGTCATAATCCAAGGTTCTGGGCTGTGGGCCAGAGACCAGACAGTCAACCGTTATCTCTGTTTGATCACATTTTATCTGCCTGATAGTCTGGCATTCCTGTGTGACAGTCTGTCGTGGAAGAGGTCATAAAGCCAACCCTAGAAAGTAAACACCTACATTGCATGCCATGGAAAATATCTAAAGGTGGCCATACACTGGTCGATTTGCCATCAGATCGACCAACAGATAGATCCCTCTCTGATCAGAGATGGATTGTATGGCTGCCTTTACTGCAAACAGATTGTGAATCGATTTCTGCATGTCCCCGGTCTCCGCTGTCTTCTTCTCCACGCTCGGCTCCAGCTTCACTTCACTTCCTGCCCGGGGAAGTTTAAACAGTAGAGGGCGCTCTACTGTTTAAACTTCCTGTCGGGACAGGAAGAAGTGAAGCCTGCCGGAGCCCAGCGGACAAGGAGCAGCGGTGACAGCTGGGACACGCGCCGGTGAAGCAGGTAAAGTATTGCCGCTAGCGTCGGTCGTCGGACATTCGAACGCTGCTATCGACGCACGCCCGACCCGCCGGCATCGGACGGAAATTGATCGTTCTGTCAGTGTTTGCGCAATGATTTCACAGCAGATTTTATCACAGCGATCGAATCTGCTGTATATTGGCAGGAAAATCGTTAGGTGTATGGGCCCCTTAAAGTCTCATCTACATGGTACAATTTTCCATCAGCTTGAATCTATTAGACGGATCAATTAGATAATTTCCAACTAGTCCAATCGGATTGAGTTAGGTTTTGCAATAGATTTTTGGTACTTATCAAAGCAAAATCTATAACAAAATTAATCTGAAACAATTTGGACATCTACACACGATGCAATTTCTTATTAGATTTATCTAATAGATCAGTCTATTTGATGGAAAATTGTACTGTGTAGATGAGGCTTAAAGTGAACCAGAGACGAAGCACCCTCATGTATTTTACCATCTATATCAGTGGGAACATTAGAGAAAACACCTACCTTGCTCTCTGTTTCATCCTTCACTGCTCAGCCTGCTTCTTATCAGCCCTGATAAAATCCCTGACTGAGCATTCAGTCATATAGCTGAGTCATTGTAGCAGAGCCAGAAGGGGGCAGGCTTGGGCTTGAAAAGACATCAGAGAAGACAGACTCAGCTAAATGATTCCTGAGCAAAGCCAGACTGAATGCTCAGTCAGGGATTTTATCAGGGCTGATAACAAGCAGGCTGAGCAGTGAAGGATGAAGCAGAGAGCAGGGTAGGTGTTTTCTCTAATGCTCCCACTGATATATATGGTAAAATACATGAGGGTGCTTCATCTCTGGTTCACTTTAAGCCTCATCTACACAGTACAATTTTCCATCAAATAGACTGATCTATTAGATAAATCTAATAAGAAATTGCATCGTGTGTAGACGTCCAAATTGTTTCAGATCAATTTTGTTATAGATTTTGCTTTGATAAGTACCAAAAATCTATTGCAAAATCTAACTCAATCCGATTGGACTGGTTGGAATGTATCTAATTGATCCATCTAATTGATTCAAGCTGATGGAAAATTGTACCATGTAGATGAGGCTTTAAGGGGTATGCTGGGTACACACGGTAAGATTTTGTGACCTGATCATTTTCCCTGCACGATTCTGCACTCCATTCTGCGCTCCATTCTCTTATCCTCATTCGTTTTTCTTATCTTTTTCCATTCACCGCTATGAGAAATCGAGCGCGGAAACAATCGGGAGCAATATTGGACATGACAGATTTTATCAATCGGTTCCATCTATCGCACGGAAAATCATACCGTGTGTATTAGGCATAAAAAAGTATAGATGGAATGCAATAAAAAAAACCAGCACATATACACAATGACATACATGCGATTCATACAATTACTCTTTTCTTCCAAACAGTCATTTCCAATTTTGGACCACAAAATCATCTCGGAACCTTTTGTGGAAGAACATGGGTGCCACCATCGGTGCCTATGGTAACGCACCCGCTATTTGTCGCCGCAGTTTGCACAGCAAGCTGCCCTGTGCCTAGTTTATTGGATGCCTCTAACGCCCAAATGACCCGTAATATCACAGCTATTAACATAGGTGGAAGGGGGTGTGAGGGTATGGCATTGGTGGGGTAAGGGGCGGGGTTTAGGTATCACCAGAAGGGGGGAGGGTCTTAGGTTTAGGCATGGATGGGGTTAAGTTTAGGCGCCGGAGAGGGGTGGTTAGATTAAGGGCCTGAGTTCACTAACACAGTTGTGTCCATTTCTGTCACCAATGGTAGTGGGGGAAGGGGGTAGGGTTAGACACAACCAGGGGGGTCTTAGGGTTAGGTACCACCGAAGTGGGGGGGTCTTAGGATTAGGCACCACCAGGAGGTTTTGTAGCTAGGCACCACTGGGGGGGGGGGGGGGGGGTCTTAGTGTTAGGCACCAGGGGGAGGCTTAGATTTGGCCCCTGGGGGTTGGGTCTTAGTGTTAGACCCCTGGGGGTTTGGTCTTAGGATTAGGCACCACCAGGGGGGTCTTGTAGTTAGGCACCACCAGGGGGTATTAGTTTTAGGCACCAGGGGAATCTAAGAGTTAGGCCTCTGGGGGTTGGGTCTTAGGTTTAAGCACGACCAGGGGGGTATTAGTTTTAGGCACCAGGGGAATATAAGAGTTAGGCCCCTGGAGGTTTGGTCTTAGGAGGATTAGGCACCACCAGGGGGGGAAGGGTCTTGTAGTTAGGCACCACCAGGGGGTATTAGTTTTAGGCACCAGGGGGGGGTGTAAGGGTTAGGCCTCTGGGGGTTGGGTCTTAGGTTTAGGCACCACCAGGGGGTCCTAGTGTTAGGCACCACCAGGGGGTGTTAGGCATCGATAGAGGTCGGGTTCTGTGTGAGAGTTGGAATCTGGTTTCTGCAGCATATTCGGTAGCGGAGTAAACTCTGTCCGGCCGGCATGCTTCGCCACCATCCTGTGTGCTCCCGTCCTAATTCCTGCTGGAGCCTTCTCAGTGATCTGGTTACCAAGACGATGGAGCTGGCAGGGATACAGACGGGAGCACACAGGCCAATGGAGAAGGTAAACAGGACTGGACAGATGAGTTCGCTCTGCTGGCGAATACTCTGCAGGGGTCCCGGGGACCTGGGGGGCCGTCAGCCAGCTTGGAGCCCTAGACCATTTCTCAGTTTGCCCTTATGGAAGCTCCACCCCTGTGGTTGACATGCTGCTGACTTGCCCAGTCCAATCAGCGTGCCCTGACCTTTCTGCATCTTCTGGAGGGAATTGGAGAAAAGTCAGGTTCTGAATCTCAGGACTGGCTGGATATAATGTGAATCCTTTTAAAAAGATAAAACATTTCACATATGCTTCATATTAGCCCTGCAGTAAGCACAGAAGGGAGGCTGTTCTGTCTGGATCTTCTATAGTTATAAAAAAAAAATCCATGGTCAAAGCCAGGAGGAGCGATTTTATTACAGATCACCGGAACGCTGGATTCCTGGAAACTGAGTAACTCATATACACACAGTGATGAGCTGAAATTTCGCGTTTTCATAATTACGACACAAAATCCTAATTCATAATCCTCATCATCTCCCGCCTTGATTACTGTATCTCCCTCCTTTCTGGCCTACCCTTGAAATGCACTGCCCCCCCTTCAATCAGTGATGAACATGGCTGCAAGACTCATCCATTCTTCGCACCACTCCGCATCCACATCCCCCCTCTGTAAATCCCTGCACTGGCTCCCTATCCGTTTCAGGATAACTTTCAAGATTCTATGCCTGGCGTATAAATCTGTGCACAAAACCTGCCCTACCTACATCTCGGAGCTTGTTCACAGGTGTATACACCAGGTCGCCCCCTCCAATCCTCCAATGACCTTCGTCTCACTAGTGTTGGGCGAACAGTGTTCGCCACTGTTCGGGTTCTGCAGAACATCACCCTGTTCGGGTGATGTTCGAATTCGGCCGATCGCGGGGGGGGGGGGGGGGGTGTCGGAAATTCCCCCCACCCCCTCCGCTAGCGCTCCCCCCTCTGCCCGCTTCCCCATAAAAAAGTTGGCGTAAAGTTAAATATTACCGGTGGTGGCTGCTGCAGTGGCTGGCTGGCAGTGGTGTGAATGAGGAGGAGGAGTCCGAGTATGACGCGTTGAGGCCAGGCAGCGGGCGGTTCAGCGGTAGTACCCTTGTGGTACTTCCGCCCTTTCTCTGACCTCACGTCCTCTACGTGATGACGCATACGAGGGTACGCGTCACGCGTACCATCGTATGCGTCATCACGTAGAGGACGTGAGGTCAGAGAAAGGGCGGAAGTACCACAAGGGTACTACCGCTGAACCGCCCGCTGCCTGGCCTCAACGCGTCATACTCGGACTCCTCCTCCTAGTCCTCACTCACACCACTGCCAGCCAGCCACTGCAGCAGCCACCACCGGTAATATTTAACTTTACGCCAACTTTTTTATGGGGAAGCGGGCAGAGGGGGGAGCGCTAGCGGAGGTGGTGGGGGGGGATTTCCGACCCCCCCCCCCCCGCGATCGAGGCATGCTCCCCCCTTATGCCTGCGACCCCGTAGGGGGGCCGTATTGCGGCATGTTCGGGTCCCCATTGACTTGCATTGAGTTCGGGCCGAACATCTGGCCCATGTTCGGCCTGTTCGGCCCGAACCCGAACATCCAGGTGTTCGCCCATCACTACGTCTCACCTCCCAACGCATTTCCCACTCTCATTCCCGCCTGCAGGATTTCTCAAGAGCCGCCCCCACCCTCTGGAACGCTCTTCCACCACCCATCAGACTTGCTCCCTCCTTCAACACATTCAAGTAAGCCCTCAAAACCCACCACCTTAAGATGGCCTACCCACCCCCCACCCCCTCTGAAGCGAGAATAAATCTCGCTTCAGAGCTCATAGTTAGCAGGAGCATGTGTGCCCCTGCTAAACCGCCGCTATCGAGACGCTAAACGGGGGTCCCTTCACCCCCAAACCCCCCACTGCAACACTTGGTCGCAGACTTGGTCGCTCCTGGAGGCAGGGCTAACGGCTGCAGCCCTGCCTCCAGTCGCGTCTATCAGCAGCGCATTGCCGCCTCTCCCCCGCCCCTCTCAGTGAAGGAAGAATGAGAGGGGCGGGGGAGAGTCGGAGATACGCGCTGACAGACGCGCGTGGGGCAGGGCTGCGGCGGTTAGCCCTGCCCCAAACAGGAAGCGCTCCCCCGCTGCACCAAGGGGATTTGGGGGTGAAGGGACACCCGTTTAGCGGCGCGATAGCGGCGGTTTAGCAGGGGCACACATGCCCCTGCTATCTATGAGGTCTGAAGCGAGATTTATTCTCGCTTCAGACTCTCTTTAATGACAGTATGTTTGTTTAGGCTGAAGTTCCTCTTTAAGGGGCCCCCCAACTTAATTTATAGCACGATACAGAGCACTTTAGCGTATGAATGCGTGGACACATGAAATTGTGTGGTGTATTATCTGGCCAGAGAGTACTGCATAATATTCTTGCATGTATAATATCACTGAACACAATAGGCTGGCTTATGAAGCCTACTGCTGCTTGTTGTTGTTGCTTGTTAATTGTCTTTACATTTGCTAATGCATAATTTTGATAAAAATTGTTGTGTATTTTCTATAACGGAAGAATTCTATAACCTATATATTTATTTAAATGGCATATTCTTTGCAGACACAACGGCCTATTGCTTGATCTGTTTTTTTTTTTTGGTTTTTTTTTCATTCTCACCCATCCCTACTGGACAATACTAATTTTTATTTTGTATCTAGTCCTAAAATCTCTGATCCTAAAAAGCAGTTTGATATAAGGTCTACCAACACACAAGACCCAGTCACATACATATTCATGAATATACCAGCTTCCTCCTCACAACCCAGTTTCCATCTAGCTACTGCTCATCATGAAAGGGTGCCATGCATGTCCGACCTTGGAGGCACTCAGTGCTTATAACTATATGGCATATGCCTAGATGTGGCCCTGCTGACACTGTATTCTGAAATACATACATTATTTTTCAAGCTTAGGTTTTAATCAGGAAGTACTTGTTCCTAGAATAGCTCGGAAACAATGAAAACATGTTCTGTGAAATTACATGAACCACAATGCATTGCTACCTGCATAGTGCCTACTGTAAAGTATGGTGGTGGGAAAAGATGGTCTGGGGTTAGCATTTTTCATTTGATATCTTATTTCGAATGAATTTAAGTATTAAGAGTAGAACAATTTTAGAAAGTTGTGCGCTTCCAACTTTGTATCAATGATTCGCAGGGATCCCCCTTTTAGGTTTAGCTTGATAATATCCCAGTGTGCTCATACTTTCTGCAGTCAGAAGGTGTGTTACTTTACAAATTTGCAGCTTGGTTAGACTGTCCTCATGAAAGGACACTGGGGGATGGGGTCGCTGTGACCCAGATGATAACAGTGCTGGTTGTACTAATCCTCACCACACAGACTCCTATAAATACAGGGGATTTTGGAGATTCTAATTTTCTTCTTGCGCTGGTCTCTTTCAGAAGACAGGATGGTGGTTCTGGTTCTGCCAGTGGTTCTCGAATTGTTTGGTGACAGTGGTGAGTCAGGTCTCTGCTAGCACCATTGCTATTGGTAATGGTGGACTATGGGGCGAGTGGGGCCACTTAGAATTCTTCAAAAATGGCAGCATGGCCAAAGGCTGCAGCTTGAAGGTAATGTGTTTAAAATTGTATAGATACAATTATTCTAGGGCAGGCATGGGCAAACTTGGCCCTCCAGTTGTTAAGGAACTACAAATCCCACAATGCATTTGCCTTTATGAATCATGACTGTGGCTGTCAGACTCCTGCAATGCATTGTGGGACTTGTAGTTCCTCAACAGCTGGAGGGCCAAGTTTGTCCATGCCTGTTCTAGGGGAAAGGATTAGTGTAAGGTATGTAGATAGTCGTAGAATTAGACTAATAGATATGGGTATTTTAGGAAGGAGGAAGGTTAATGTTAGGGATTGAGAGGACTTAAAGTTATGGGTATTCTAGGGGATGGGTGTTAATGTGCATAGTGTTAGGTATATACAGTAGATACACTAATTTTAGGGGAGGAAAGTTAGTGTTAGGTGTATATATAGGGATAGTGTTAGACTTATAGATATGGATATTCGAGGGAAAGGGGCGTTAGTGTTAGGCGTATTGATAGGGGTAGTATTAGACATAAAGATTTGGTTATTTTAGAGGAGGGAGGTTAGTGTTAGGCAGATAGATGGGGACTTCCTTTGGGAGGAAAATGAGCGTTAGGAGTTAGGTAAGCTAAGATTAGAATATCAGTAATAGAAAATGACTTTGGTGTATGACGAATATCAATTTAAGTGCTGGCAACTGAAACAGCCAAGCAGAGGTGCTCCGTTCTTGGCTGTGGCCAGCACTTCAGTCAGACTGAGGAAGTGGGCATAGATCCACGAAATGTGTTGCCAGTGCATGTTAATTGTCCTTGTTTTCAATGTCCAGTGTTGTGTCTAGAGGTAAGCCACCTCTCTCATTTAAATGTTATTGTTCTTAACAAAGTTGTATATCTATTTGGGCCTGCAGAAGGGTCTTCCCCGGGACATGCATGAGGCTGCAGACAAAAGTTCTTTCATATTTTCGTGATCCTCCCTCACTTCATTCTATGATTTTTCCCAAGTGACAGTTGCAAACTCTTGCCTCCTAATGTCAGATATTTTATTTATTTGTGTGAAATCCAGGACAGATTTGCTGGTTTTCTTAAAGAGAACCAGAGACGAAGCACCCTCATGTATTTTGCCACATATATCAATGGGAACATGACAGTAAACACCTACTCTGCTCTTTGTTTCATTTTTCACTCCTCAGTCTTCATGTTATCAGCTCTGATAAAATCTGCGACTGAGCATTCAGTCTAGCTTTGCCCCATAATGATTATAGCTGAGTCAGTCTTCTGTGATGTCTTTTCAAGCCTAAGTCTGCCCCCTTGTGGCTCTGCTTTCCTGCTATGTATGCTCGTAGCAGGAAATCAGAGCCAGGAGGGGGTGGGCTTGGGCTTGAAAAGACGTCACAGAAGACAGACTCAGCTATAATCATTATTTGGCAAAGCTAGACTGAATACTCAGTCTGAGATGTTATCAGAACTGATAACAAGAAGACTGAACAGTGAAAAATGAAACAAAGAGCAGAGTAGGTGTTTACTGTCATGTTCCCATTGCTATTTATAGTAAAATGCATGAGGGTTATTCATCTCTGGTTCTATTTAAGTACTCCAGACTTTTACAACTTGGGAGAATCAAAGTTATCATAGATAGATATTATAAAACAACATAATGCAAGGCATAAAAAAGCAAAGCTAAACAACACAAAAAGGTAGATTACTATACAGCATGGCACAAAAAGAGGAATTAACCCTTTCCAGAAAAACAGTTTATAACATTTTTTACAGCTAAGGACAGAGCAAAGGATTTTGTCATAACGTGAACAACTTTCCAAGACCCCACTCAGTACTATCTGTATCCAAAATGGCAGCATGATGGTAATAGGTAATGCAATAAACATGAGAATGTTGGAGGCTACACAGGATAACACAACACACCAAAATGCAACTCACAACACAACTCACCATAATCCAATATAACACATACAACACATCTCTGCCTGCAAAATAAGCTGTCAAGAATTAAAAGTCTGATATTACTTTTACTGTATTTTATGTTGCTTGCTAGGTGCTGACATAAAAAAAATCCTTTAACATAAATAGGCGGCAAGTGATGAGATGTAATTCACTAAAAAAACCTTAAAACCCCAGCACCCACATAACACACCACAACATAGCACAACATAACATGAAATCACAATACAGCATCATATTACAACACAACATTATCATCACATAGCATAATAACACAACAATATAGATATTTTTCAATTGCTACACAAAAGAAAAGCAAACAATAAAAACAACAACAAAAAAGACATTCCCTGCGTCTCCCACAATGCAGAACATTTTTAACGAGGGTTCCACTCTTCTTGTCAGCATTTTAATTTGTTTTATATTATGACGAACAAGTGGGAACACCTCAAAGTGGGTGGGAACACCTGAAACTCTACGTAGGTTAGTGAACAGTGCCAAGAACGATAGCTGGGATGTCTTTCTATAAAAGTGCCAAGAGCCTGGAGTTAGTCAGTAGTGGAGTCTCATCCCACCAGAGACCAGATGTATCTACAATATTAGAGAGGATTACCCTTTTATCCCTATCGGACAGACATAAGAGGGAATTAAATATACACAAGGTTGGATTTCTGTCCTGTATTGACTATGGTGGAGAAGTTCAGGACTCAGGAGACATAACCCCTTTAAATCTGAACTAATTGCACAACTATTGCATGAGCTTCATGTGATATCACCAGTGTGGGTTCTGTAAATATACTGTAAATATTTTGCAGACTTCATCAGATTTCGAGGATATTGACATGGATTTAGGACTGGACAGTGTTTGCCTTTGGCTTGGGGGTTTGGATGAACATTCGGGGCAGCTTTTTAATAATTAAAAGAATTTCTAAAAACTACAGATACCGTTACTCAGAAGTTTTGTCCATAGTCATTGGCTGGGTGAAGGTTGCATCAGTCATAACTGGTTTTATAGCCAGAAGCAAAAGATCTCTCCTCTCTACCTCTCTAGCAGGAAGATGTCTCTGATCGTCCCACTCTCCATCTTCTTTTCCCTCGCCTCAGTGGTGTTGGGGGTTGAAAACCAGATCATAAGTGTCCCCAATGGGGGTCAATGGGGAGAATGGGGGCCAGTGGAGTGGTGTCCCTGTGGTTATCGAGTAAGAGGGTTCTCTCTCAAGGTGAGCGTTCAGAGCTGGTAAGTAGGTTTTCCCGATGTTTGATCCAGGTTGACCTCTGAAGTTGGACTCCATTATTAATGTAACTCTAAAATTCTGAATTTAAGACCAAAATCCATGGTTGGAACTAAAAGCTCAACCAAAGCTCAGGTTTTGTGTGATTCTGAAGAGCTCAATGACCAAATATCTCTATATACCTTGAAGACTATGATGGTGCAATCACCACAATTACGTGCCAGGCCCCGCCCATTGCGTTCATTAAGTAGGAACATCATCCTGGATATTGCACTTTTCATAAGTATTTCTTACCAGTCACGCAAATTATGATTTATTTTCACTATGTAGCTTCAGATTTTTCCTGAAAAAAGAAGCCAGATGTTGCTTGAAAACTGCCCTCAATCCACAAGATGATGTAGTTTTTTTTTTTAAGTTAGCTGGCTCACAAATCCTTTTTGTTTTAGAAAATATGGTTTCTTTATATGTGGTTGTTCTAAGAATGTAATATGAAATATAAGTAGGCTAGATAGGTAGGTTTAAATAACCCTTAAAAGGGAACTGAAGTGGGAGTGATATGGTGGCTGCCAGGGCCGTGCAGAGGGTCCTTAAGTGGGGGGTGCTCAAATTTAAAAAGGGGCCTGGCAATGCCTTCCCCCGCATGCCCCCCCTCCTCGTTTCTGGCTGGGGGGGGGGGGGTATTGATTGTCATGCTGCTGAATGCAGATGATGGGTGCCATGTGGGTTCTGGGTGTAAGTACTGAGTGTCATGTGGGTTCTGGCTATGGTTGGGTATCGAGTGTCATGCGGGTGTTGATTGCAAGAACTTAGTGCCATGTAAGATCTGGGTGCATGTACTGGATGTCATGTGGGTGCTGGATGCAGGTACCGGGTGTGACATGGGTGCGAATACTTGGTGCCATGCCTGTACTGGGTGCTGGCTATGGGTGGGCTTTGGGCATGTCATGGGTTTTGAATGCAGGTACTTTGAGTGCGGTTACGAGTTAAGTGGATACTTGGTGCAGATAGTGGGTGCCATGTGGAAGCTGTGTGCAGGTGTGAGTATTGGGTGCAATTTTAGGCCTGGGTGCAGGTGTCATGTGAGTGTGAGTACTGGGTGCCAGCTATGAGGGGAAGGGGTGGCTGATGGGAAAAGTAGAGGTCAGTGTGGGTGCTGCAGGAAGGGGCAGGGCCATGCAGAGGATACTCAAGGGTGTGGTGCTCAAATTTGAAATCGATAAATCGTACTAAATTGTGTATGTAATACCCCCTCTCCATAAAGCATAAGGCAGTCTTATCCCCCTCCCCCCCCCCCCCCCCCACACACACACACCTTTATAGCAGTATCAGGCAGACTGTGTGTCTCCTTGCAACTCTTTTGGTGCTACCACCCTCAAATCAGCAGTGATAGGTGCCCACTGTTAGTGGGTTAGAGTGGGCACAGTAGAGCCCACAGTGGAGGCACAGACTCACCTTTCATTACTGGGACCTCTGCCCCTCTTGGTCAGCACCCAAGCCTCTTTTCAGGCAAAGAAGTGGTTACCAATATGCAGTGGTTGCTAAGCATTAGTAGACGCAAAACTGCAGTAAGTGCCAAGGTGCAGTGGGTGCCCAGATGCAGTGGATGGTAAGACGCAAAGGTTCACTTTGTGGTAAGTTGCAGTGGGTGCCGAGATGCCAAAGTAAAGTCTGTGTCAAGCTGCTGTGGGTACCAAGGTCCAGTTTGTATTGGGTGTTTAGTTGCAGTGGGTGCTATGCTGTATTGGGTGCTGAATGAGTAGCAGATGGTGATAAACAATAGTGGGTGCCATGTGAGTGCTAATTGGTCCTGGGAGCCATGTGAGTGTTGGACATGAGTGAGTAGGGAGTGCCATGCGTGGTCTGGATGTGTGCCATGGGAGAGTACTGTGTCTCATATGGGTTCGGACCAAGGATGGGTACTGGGTGCTATTTGGGTGCTGGCCATGGGCGGGTACTAGGTGCATATAATGACTTTGGAACCTGGTGACGTGTGAGTACTGTGCGATGTGGGTGTGGATTATGGGGGTATGTGGGTCTTAGGTGCAAATACTGAGTGCCAAGTGGGTACTAGGAGTGAGTACATGGTGACATATGGGTGATGGGTGCTGGCTAGTGGGATATTTGTTGTTATGTGGGTGCTAAAGGCAGATGCTGGGTGCCATGTGGGTTCTGGGTGCTGGCACAGGGTGTCATGTGGATTCTGGCAGTATGGGTGTGTATCAACCATCATGTAGGTGTTGATTGCAGGTACTCAGTCCCTTTTGAGTTCTGGGTGCAAGTACTGGATGTCATATGTGAGTGCTTGGTGTGGGTGCTGGGCACCAAGTGGAGGCTTAGTGCAACTGGAACTACTGCAGATGAAACATGTGGGTGTTGGGTGCAGGTACTGGGTATCACATAGGTGCAAATACTTGGTGCCATGCCTGCACTGGGTGCTAGCTCTGGGTGGGTGTTGTGTGTCACTTGGGTTCTGAGTGCAGGTACATCGGGTGCTAGTACTGGTTATGTGAGTGGGTGCCATGTGAAGGCTGTGTGCAGGTGTGAGTAGTGAGTGACATGTCAGAGCTGGGTGCAAGTACTGTGCCATGTAGGTGTGAGTACTGGGTGCCAGCTATAGGGTGAAGGGGTGCAGGTATTGGGTGTCATGTGGCTGTTTGATGCAAGTACTAAGTGCCATATTGAGGCCAGATGTGAGTATTGGGTGCAGGGTGCTTGGTACAAGTACTGGGTGCTTGATATAGTGGGGGTTACTGGTTGAGTGTAATGTGGGTGCTGAATATTGGTCGGATTGCTGTGGGTGCAGGGGGTGGGAGGTCACTATGGGTGCTGCTATGAATGGCATAGTTGCTGCTAAGGGAGGTAGAGGTCAGTGTGGGTGCTGGGGGAAGGGTAGGCCACTGTGGGTGCTGGGAGAAGTTAGTGTGGTTACTGGAGGAGGGAGTGGATGCTGGGTGTTGGGAGAAGCCACTGTGGACGCTGGCAATGGGAGAGGTCTCTGTAGGTGCTGCTTTTCGGATGGGAGGTCCCGGTGAGTGCTGCAGGGGACAGGAGGGTAGCCACTGGGGGAGGGAAAAATCACTGTGGGTGCTGGGGGAAGGATAGGTCAGTGTGGGTGCTGGGGTAGGCAGGATCACTGCTAGAGCTGGGGAGGGAGAGGTCACTGTGGGTGCTAGATGGAGGAAGAGGTCACTGTGGGTGCTAGGTGGAGGGAGAGGTCACTGTGGGTGCTGGGGGAGGGAGAGGTCACTGTGGGTGCTGGGTAAGAGAGAGGTCACTGTGGGTGCTAGGTGGAGGGAGAGGTCACTGTGGGTGCTAGGTGGAGGGAGAGGTCACTGTGGGTGCTGGGGGAGGGAGAGGTCACTGTGGGTACTGGGGGAGGGAGAGGTCAGTATGGGTCCTAGGTGGAGGGAGAGGTCACTGTGAGTGCTAGGGGAGGGAGTGGTCACTGGGTACAGGTGGAGGGAGAGGTCACTATGGGTGCTGGGGGAGGTAGAGGTCAGTATGGGACCTAGGTGGAGGGAGAGGTCAGTATGCCACACTAGTATTCCTGTCTGGGCCTCTTCACTTGAAAGTGCCCAAGTGGGGGCGGAGTTTCCTGCGGCCGGGGCGGGGCTTATTTTGCGTGGCGAGAGGGGCCTTTTTTTGATGATTTTAAAAAGGGGGGTGCCTGGGCACCCAGAGCACCCCCCTGTGCACGTGCCTGGTGGCTGCCATATTTATCTCCTTTTAAACAATACCAGTTGCCTGGCTGTCCTGTTGATCTATTTGGCTACAATAGTGCCTGAATCACACCAGAAACAAGCATACTTGTCAGATCTGACAATAATGTCAGAAACACCTTATCTGCTGCATGCTTGTTCAGGGTCTATGGCTAAAAGTATTAGAGGCAGAGGATCATCAGGATAGACAGGCAACTGGTATTGCTTAAAAGGAAATAAATATGGCAGCCTCCATATACCTCTCTCTTCAGTTCCCCTTTAAGTATTTGGTGGGGGATTAAAGAAAACCTGTACTGAGAAAAACGGCCCCTGGGGGGTACTCACCTCCGGATCCTATCGAGGCTTCCCCCGTTCTTCTGCGTCCCTCGGGGGTCCCGCTGTGCCCCTCCGAACGTTGGCGATATAAATATTAACCTTCCCGGCTCCAGCGCAGGCGCAGTAGCGGTGCTGCGCTCCGAAGTAGGCTGAAATACCCGATCTCAGTCGGGTCCGTTCTACTGCCCAGGCGCAAGTCTCCAACGCCTGCGCAGTAGAACGGACCCGACTGAGATCGAGTATTTCCGCCTACTTCGGAGCCGAAAACCGAAACAGCGCCCCCGCTGGAGCCTGGAAAGGTAAATATTGAACAGGCTGACGGATTTGTCTGGCCGGCTTTGAAGGGCTGCAGCGAGACCCCCGTGGGACAGAGGAGGACAGGGGAAGCCTCATTAGGATCCTGAGGCTTCCCTCTCCCGAGGTGAGTACCCCCCAGGAGAGGTTTTCCTAGTTACAGTGTCTCTTTAAATTTGGTCTGCTCTTCCAAAAACTTGAACATCTGCTTTGGGTGGACCGCAGCTTACAGAGAATCTGTAACCCCGATGCCAGAGGGATAATTACCTTGGGAGGGGGAAGCCACTGGATCCTAATGAGGCTTCCCCCAGTTTGTATGTTCTCCCCGTGTCTGTGTGGGTTTCCTCCGAGGCACTCCGGTTTCCTCCCACATCCCCAAAACATACAGATAAGTTAATTGGCTTCCACCTAAATTGGCCCTAGACTACGATACATACACTACACAATATATACATAGACATGTAACTATAGTAGGGATTAGATTGTGAGCCCCTCTGAGGGACAGTTAAGTGATAAGACAATATACTCTGTGCAGCGCTGCGGAATATGTCGGCACCATATAAATAATAATTATATTTTAAAAACGTGTAAACTGTGTGTGCTTTTCAGGGGGCAGGTTGCATTCACTTACCTCTGAGGTGCTGCTCTGTAGCCCCCTGCCTATGTGTCTCCTCTCGCTTAATGCTGCAGAAGCGCACGTCGTCAACAATATAGCGCAAACCCGGTGGTTGGCAATACATGCCGGGGATGTGCGGTGCATGCTGGGAGATGTAGTTCTTATTGACCAGAAGATGTAACCACATCAATGAACTACATCTCCCAGCATGCATTGTGTGCCCTCGGAATGAAGGAGATGCGCTGTATTATTGTGGGAATTTCAACCTGTGGCACCAAGCAAGAGAAGACACAGGCTCCCATATACTAGTGTAGACAAAGGGGTCTATGGAGCTGCCCCCATAGGAAAGTTATGTGCCCGCTGCACCCCAAAAGCCCACATTATTTACAAAGCTCCCTTAGGGCTCTTTCACACTAGAGGCTGCGGTAGAAAAGGCTGAAAGTCAGCCTTTTGCTTAACGCCAATACATCGCGTTTTCAAAGCGTTTTCAAAGCGTTCTACAGCTCATATGAAAACGTCCTTTTTTTTTTTTTTTCTATAAAAATAAGTGAACAAGTCAGCTGTAAAACGCTTTGAAAACACTTTGAAAACGCTGAAGTTGGCGTTTTCCATTGACTATCATTGAAACGCCAACAGCCAACTTCAGCTGTAAACAGCCCTGAAAAAGCTCCTGGGAGCGTTGAAACGCAACGCTCCGAAACGCCGAGTTAGATGTGAAAGGTAAAATGAAAGTCTATGGACTTTCATTTTAACTTAGAAAACGCCAACTTCAGCTGTGGCGTTAAAACGCCGAAAAAGTCCTCTGGTGTGAAAGGGCCCTGAGGGGGATAGCTCATCTATTATAATAGCTGCCCTGAGGAACACCCAGGTGCTCGGTATGCTTTCATGCTGGTGACTAGTGGGAGCAGGGCCAGATCATCCACAAGGAAACTGTAGGCAGCTGCCTAGGGCCTGGAGGGAGTCTAGGGGCCTGGTGGATGCTAGCCCTGAGCCCACACCAAATCTTGCTAAAAAAGCCAGGTGACCATCAGCACTGGGTAAAAAGTGTTATCTTGCCCAGGACCCTATTTCATCTTAATCCTTTTTTACTGAGTGGGAGATGTTAATAAACCCAAGGGAACCAGCACATTTGCACTTAATTTTTGTTTTCAATTGTCTTCTATTAGGTGGCACAAATTTGCAACCTTCAACTGTGCCATATCAGGTTTCTGAAAGGTTAGTGAGTTATGCTACGTACACACTTGCGAAAACTATCGTTTGCAAGAAACGATGGTTGCCCAACGAACAATATTGGAACAATTGGAATGCAACGATGGGATACAGCGACCATCATACACATTTTAACGATCGTTCTCGCAGAAAAGAACGATCAGAGGGAAATGTTGCGTACATATTTATATAAAATAAAAAAATCCCCACTAAAATGAAGTTACAATAGATAAAAATATATGATAGTCAACTTGAAAACAAAGTTTATTTGAAATTTGTAATGTAACAATCTTTACGGGTCGCGCTACACAGGAAGTACGGAAGCTGGGCAGAATCCAACGCAGGCACATTGGCCCTTGTAACGATCGTTCTCGGCAGATAACTGTACACACTATAGTTTTGTAACGATTGTCGCTCGATACGATCCGTCCAGTTGGATTTTCTCATCGTGCCAATACCGTTCGTTTGTCGTTGTACTTAATGGTCGTTTGGTAAAGTTCTTTCCCCGATTGTCGGCAGAACGATCGTTAAGCTGCTGTTTCAAACTACCATAGTCGCAAGTGTGTACATAACATTAGAGTCTGCTCTACCGCAGTTTCATTCACACACCTACAGCCAGTGATGGTCGTAATCAGCTAATTACAAATACGCAAAATTTCACTTACATTTTCGCATTTACGCTTATACGTAATTACGATTTTTTAATGTAATTGATTTCGTATAGTGATTCGTAATTTCGCCTAAAATTTTGTGTAATTTTCACGTAATTTTGTGCCGATTATGGCAATGAATAGCAAAGCCCCCATACATGGTAGCGACACCAACATTGCTACATGTCTTAGGGCCGGTTCACACTTGCGGTTCCCTGCCAAACGGACCGGATGACCTGACCGGATCCGGACCGGATCCGGATCGGAACCGTACGGTTCTGATCCGGATCCGATCCGGATCCAGTCAGTTTGCATCAGGTGTTCATCAGGATGCGATCCGGATCCGTTTGGCAAAAGATAGTAGAAAAGGAATAAAAATGTTGGGGTCAGGCGTGGCCTGGCTATGGCGGCAGCAAGAAGTGCCTTGTGAGAGCTCCGTGTGCCCAGCAGCCCTTAGCTGATTTATAAGCTACGACACAGCCTTCTACACCTTAACAACATGAGCCGTTCAAGCTCCAGAAGGAAGGGGACCAAGTCCAGAGAGGAAAGTGGGGAAATAGACTCGTATTTCCAGAAGTCCTCGCAGCGGAAGCACGGTAACACACCTAAGGCCTTAGACGCCATTTCTTCCCCGAGGCCCCAGACAGCCCGTTCGCAATCTCCTCCTAGAGCTCCCACCCCGGCCAGAGACTCTGACTCTTCTGACGAAGATCAAGAAGAGGATAATTTTGACCTAAGAGCCTTTCTCCGTCAGATCCCTACTAAATCAGACTTTGAATCCCTCGCTTCACGGATTGAAAACGCATATAAACAAGACATAGCGGAAGTCCGTGAGGAACTATCGGAGGTGGGGGATAGAGTATGTGAACTAGAGAAAGGACAAGCCAAGCTGGAGGATTCGGTTAACTCCCTGGTGAAAAGAGCGAACTCCCAGGATAAGCGCCTAGATGACCACTGGCTAAAAATGGACGACATGGAGAACAGAGGCCGTCGCAATAACATCAGAGTGCGAGGCCTCCCAGAAGCTACGGGTCAAGAGGATCTCATACCCTCACTTCAGGGGATCTTCCGCATGTTCATGGATAAGCCAGACGACTTCCAGATAGAGCTTGACAGGGCGCATAGGGCCTTCGGTCCGAAGCAGACGGACATCAACCGCCCGAGAGATGTCATATGTCGCATCCACAAATACGCTCTGAAGGATGACATCATGCGGGCAGCCAGAGATAAAAAGGAATTGGTGTTTGACGGGGCCACAATACATCTATACGCAGATCTTTCCCGCTTCACACTGCTGCTACGCAAAGCGACCAAGCCTTTACTAGACGCCCTGAGAGAAGCCGGCGCCACTTACTCCTGGGGATTCCCCTTCTCTCTCCTTATTAAAAGAGAGGGTCAGTCAGCCGTTTTTCTTAATCCATCCGACCTGCCAAAGATCTCTGACAAATTCGACCTACCCAACATCAAATTGCCAGACTGGCCGGGTTCGGAAAAACTACCACTAGTACAACAGAAAGAAAAATGGCAGAAGGTGCAGCCCAAGAGACGCCGCTCCAGGCCTCATGACGCACCTCAAAATGATTCCCCTTCGGAAGCAGAAGAAGGTCTGTAATTATAATGAGTAACTGAACATATTAATCGGTTGACTTTTTTGCGGGAACCAGTGTAAGCCTTTTTCTTAAGCTACTATTTCACAGAGTTATTTTTCCTTTTGCATTTTGCCTTTGCATCCCTGAACTGGGTAAGAGGGGTCATTCGTACTCCCTTACAGGATTTGCATTGACTGTACGGAAACCCATAGCAGTTGCTATCTCCTACATGGAACTGCGATTGACATATATGCAACAAACAGATCGGTTGGAGCCCTGGTTTCTTTTAGTTGCACGGATTGAACATAGCTTTGAAACAGCTTCATATCCTTAACTGATCTATATGTCATTTCCTTAAAATGAGCTTACTACATAGCTAGCTGAACTCCTATAAGTCACATCATAACTGCATTTATGTATACAGGTGATATCATGCAATGTCTTATAACAGCTATAGGTTTTTCATCTAGGTATAGTTCTACGAGATTTAACAGGTTATAATAATGTTCACACTGGCTCTTGCTTAAAGTCGTACATGTTTCGTTTAAATTGTTATGCGTAAGTTGGGGGCTGCGGGCTCATTTGGGGCCTCCGCCGCGTGGCTTTTCACTACCCCCAAGTGATGTTAGGGCAAACTTTGCCCTGGCCTCAAATTACCGATCCTGCTGCAATGTTACTTTCCCCATTAGGGAACAGCAGAATCGTAGGTGCCTTTGTCACCATTGTACTTCTCTACCTAGACACACCCTTGTACCTAGTACTGTTTTCCTGTGTTTTCCTATTCTTTCCTTTTTCTCTCCCCAGCTGGTCCGCAACCTTCCTGCAGGTGTGGTATAATGGGTGGTTCTCTCCAAGATGAAAGGTGATCACTTTAAATTAATTTCATTGAACGTAAATGGCCTTAATGTGCCTCAGAAGCGCTCACAGTTATTATATGGTTTCCATAAAGAAAAAGCTAAAATCCTGCTACTACAGGAGACGCATTTTAAACAGGGACAAGTACCCACCCTGTGTAAATCACTATACTACCCTCAATGGTTCCTAAGTACTCCTGGAGCTCAGAAAACAAAAGGTGTAGCCATAGCTTTCCACAAATCATGCAATGCTCAGGTCCTGGAGAGTGTGTCTGACCCTGATGGAAGATTTGTATTTGTTAAAACCCTCATAGAGGGTAAACTGTTCACTTTGGCGAGTATATACCTACCCAACACTTCACAAATAGCTACATTCGCAAAAATCCTACAACAATTAGACAAATTTAGAGAGGGATATGTGATACTGGGGGGAGATCTAAATTTCACTCTAGACCCTTTGATTGATAGCACCGGGAAAAAATCCCCAATATCATACAAGGCCTTAAAGTTTATCAAGAAAAAACTAGCTTCACTACAGCTAATGGATATATGGAGAACACTCCATCCGTCTGCTAAAGACTATACTCATTTCTCCCACCCCCATGGTACATACAGTAGGTTGGATGTTATCCTAGTATCACATGCCTTGCTCTCCTGGAAGCATACAGCGACCATAGGGGTTCAATCGTGATCAGACCACTCTCCGGTGATACTTGATTTTGGAGGTAAAATAGGCTTACAGAATCAGTTTTCATGGCGCATGAATACCTCTCTTCTGCAGGACACTGCCTGTGCTGAACGCTATAAACAAGTACTAACAGATTATATCACAGACAATTGCAAAGAAACCGAAGAAACTACCCCTTTTAGCAGGTGGGAAGCGCACAAGTGCGTTATAAGGGGAACCATGATTCAAATGGGAGCCAGATACAAAAAAGAAAGAGCCACACAAATTAAAAAAACTTGGGAGGAATTAAGACTCCTGGAGCAACAGCACAAGCAGTGTCTAGCGGAACAGACTCTTAATGAACTCACTTTAAAACGCAAAGAACTACTACAATTGTTTGAACACAAAAGAGTAGACAACTTCCTAAGATTTAAGGCTCGTTTATATGAATATGACAACAAGTGCAGTCGTATGGTAGCCAGATCTTTGAGGGCCAAACAGCAATCATCTCATATTGCAGCCGTAAAAACAAAAACAAATGGCAAAGCAATTATAACGGAAGATATTCTTAAAGTGTTCCATGAATACTATACAACACTATATAACTTAAAAAGCACCTACTCCGACAAATCCCCGACCGCACTTGATGAGTTAATTGATGCTTTCCTACATAAACATCCTGTACCTTCCATAACCCAAGAACAGTTAGAGGAATTGAATTGCCCATTTTCAGAAGACGAATTTTTATCCACAGTGTGTTCCCTTCCCAATGGCAAGTCACCGGGTCCAGACGGCTTTAGCATAGAGTATTACAAGAAATTTAGATCCCAGTTAGCTCCGCTGTTTGTTTCAGCCTTCAATAGTCTTACCATATCTAACCCACCCCCCTGCCACGCCCTACAAACCCATATAATAGTCATCCCCAAGCCAGCAAAAGACCCCCTACTATGCTCAAACTACCGCCCCATATCACTTATTAATGTAGATTTAAAGATTATGTCCAAAATCCTAGCAAATAGACTTCAACAGGTAATCCCCCTTTTAATTAATACCGACCAGGTTGGCTTTGTCCCAAAGAGAGAGCCCTCTGACAACACGTATAAAACTTTACTACTAATGCACCAAGCCCAGTTATCTAATACCCCTGCAATGTTACTTTCTGTCGACGCTGAGAAAGCTTTCGACAGGGTGTCATGGAGATTTCTTCAAAGGGTATTGGTCAACAGTGGCATCCCTTCAGAGTCAAACTTTTTTCAGAAAATTTTCTCCTTCTATCAATCCCCAACTGCAAGAATTAAAATTAATGGATGTTTATCACCGGTGATTTCCATTGGGAATGGAACACGTCAAGGTTGCCCCCTGTCGCCCCTTCTCTACATACTATATATGGAACAATTGGCTATAAACATCAGACATAATCTTGATATTACAGGGATAGCCATTCACGGTAAGGAACACAAAATGGCGATCTACGCTGATGACTTATTATATATAACTAAACCAATGATCTCACTCCCAAACTTTCTTAAGACAGTGGAGGAGTTTAGTTTACTTAGTAACTACAAAATAAATTCTAAGAAATCTGAGATATTAAACATATCAATCCCCCCTAGGGAGGTGCAGGTAATCCAAAGCTCATTTCCATTCAAATGGCAACAGACATCCATCACTTATCTGGGCATAAAACTATGCACCAACTTAAGATTATTATACGAATTGAACTACCTACCCTTGTTGGAGGCCTTCGAGAAGGACCTAAAATCATGGTCACAGTTGTCTCATTCTTGGGTGGGTAGGATTAACATCCTTAAAATGAACTTGATGCCCAGGCTGTTGTATGTGCTACAAACAATACCTATCCTTATAAAAGAGTCCTTTTGGAGAAAACTATCTCAGCTAATGAGCAAATATGTCTGGAAATCCAAAAGACCCAGATTAGCCCTAAAAGTCTTACAAAAATCCAAAGCTAACGGTGGCTTAGCCCTACCTCATCCTAAAACATACTATTTCGCAGTACATCTCAATAGAGTAATGGACTGGACACATGACCACCGCCAGGCCCAATGGGTTTCCTTAGAAAAACAGATAGCAGGACACAACTTGGGGGCCAGTATTTGGATTTACCCAAAACATAGACTAGGCCTTCTTCCCAAACCAGCCATACTTACCTCTACATCCCTGAAAATATGGGACAGGCTTATATCACAGCACCGCATATCCTCATATGTAGGCCCCGAAATGCCCATTTGGAGCAATCCACTTTTTCCACCTGGGGTCAACCCATCCTTTACTCTGCGTAAGCTTCTGAAAGAAGATCTTAAAGTAAAGCACCTATGGAAAGACAATAAGCCTTTACCACTATCCTCACTAATAGAAGAAAACAAAATTTCACCCCTAGTAAAATTTGAGTACATACAACTATCGCATTTCCTATACTCAACGGTTGATACTTCCTTAACCTGCAGAGAAAATACAGATGTGGAGCATTTGTGTTTTGTCTCACCCCCAACAGAACACAAGATCTCAGCACTATATGATACTCTACTGTTACACACCTGTGACAGTAAACCAAAATTTATTACAGAATGGGAGCAATCTCTAAACATAAACCTATCAGATAAAGAGTGGTCAAAATGCTTTCTATTCAGCAATAAATGTTCTTTGGCGGTCAGGGCTCAAGAAAATGCATACAAGATATTATCACAATGGTATAGAACTCCGTCGAGACTACACAAATTTAACAAAGATATACCAGCCACATGTTGGCGTTGCGATAGTGAGGTGGGAGATATGATACATATCTGGCACAGCTGTGCTCGTATACAACCCTTCTGGGAAAAAATTTGTAAGATAACTGAATCTATTAGTAATATTAAGATACCCAATGACCCGACAACCTTGTTGCTGTTAAAGATATCATGCCCTATAAAATCGTATAAAAAATCTTTGATTCGTCATATCCTCACTGCCGCAAGGCTGACAATACCCAAATTCTGGAGAACCACCCATGCCCCTACACTCAGCGACTGGCTAATGGAACTTAATTCCCTCAAGCATTTAGAACAAATAATACACTTAGCCACAAACAGAGAAGCAAAATTCAGGGATACCTGGAGACGGTGGGAATTTTTTGTAGAATCTGAAGAAGGAAAAGCCCTGTTAACATAAAACATTTATATATAGAGCAGAGTTGATCATAACTATTACTCTCAAATCACCCACAATACAGAATTATAGTGTAATAACACTTGTTTTTTATGGTCGGACCGGCTGGGGAGTAGGGGAGTCGTGTGGGGAATGTGGCACCTCCGCGTGCTTCCCTCCTTAACCCTTTCCTTTTTCTTTCTCTTTTTTCTCTCTTTTCTTCTTCTCTCTCCTAAATACCTCTTTCTCCTTATAGATAAGAAAATTGAGGGGAGGTGTGGGGTGAACAGGGGGACCTCGAATATCCAGGAATCCATTAATGGGTTATAAATATGTAATATGGTATAGTTAGGTTAAAATCTGTAAGCCAATCTGATTATAGACCTGTTGTAAACCAACTGTATGTTATCCCTTATGCAATACCATATGTACTTACGCTTTTTCTCTCTGTCACTGTACACCTCACTTTTCAATAAAAAGTAAAATTTAAAAAAAAAAAAAAATGTTGGGGTCTGGGAGGTCAGCAGAAGGTGGACCTGTGGAATCAGGCCCTCCGCTGTTTAGCACTCACCTCCACCTCCGTCATACTGCCAACATCTCCAGCACGTTTAAAATCACTGCTGCTCCACTCCAAAATGCTTGCCCATGTGTCCCCATCCAAAATCGCCGCTTCAATACTAGAGTTGGGCCGAACGGTTCGCCGGCGAACGTGGTTCGCGCGAACTTAGGTGGTTCGCGTGCGGGTACCGCACGCGAACCTTTTGCGGAAGAAGTTCGGTTCGCCCCATAATGCACCTGAGGGTCAACTTTGACCCTCTACATCACAGTCAGCAGGCCCAGTGTAGCCAATTAGGCTACACTAGCCCCTGGAGCCCCACCCCCCCTTATATAAGGCAGGCAGCGGCGGCCATTACGGCCACTCGTGTGCCTGCATTAGTGAGAGTAGGGCGAGCTGCTGCAGTCTCTCATATAGGGAAAGATTAGTTAGGCTTAACTTCTTCCTGGCTGCATACCTGTTCTGTTCAGTGAGCCCTCAGCCCACTGCATACCTGTTCAGTGATCCTGCCACTGCATACCTGTTCAGTGATCCTGCCACAGCATACCTGTTCTGTTCAGTGAGCCCTCAGCCCACTGCATACCTGTACTGTGATCCTGCCACTGCATACCTGTTCAGTGATCCTGCCACAGCATACCTGTTCTGTTCAGTGAGCCCTCAGCCCACTGCATACCTGTTCAGTGATCCTGCCACTGCATACCTGTTCAGTGATCCTGCCACAGCATACCTGTTCTGTTCAGTGAGCCCTCAGCCCACTGCATACCTGTTCAGTGATCCTGCCACTGCATACCTGTTCAGTGATCCTGCCACAGCATACCTGTTCTGTTCAGTGAGCCCTCAGCCCACTGCATACCTGTTCAGTGATCCTGCCACTGCATACCTGTTCAGTGATCCTGCCACAGCATACCTGTTCTGTTCAGTGAGCCCTCAGCCCACTGCATACCTGTACTGTGATCCTGCCACTGCATACCTGTTCAGTGATCCTGCCACAGCATACCTGTTCTGTTCAGTGAGCCCTCAGCCCACTGCATACCTGTTCAGTGATCCTGCCACTGCATACCTGTTCAGTGATCCTGCCACAGCATACCTGTTCTGTTCAGTGAGCCCTCAGCCCACTGCATACCTGTACTGTGATCCTGCCACTGCATACCTGTTCAGTGATCCTGCCACAGCATACCTGTTCTGTTCAGTGAGCCCTCAGCCCACTGCATACCTGTTCAGTGATCCTGCCACTGTATACCTGTTCTGTGAACCCGCCACTGTATACCTGTTCTGTTCAGTGGACCCGCCACTGTATACCTGTTCTGTGAACCCGCCACTGTATACCTGTTCTGTTCAGTGGACCCGCCACTGTATACCTGTTCTGTGAACCCGCCACTGTATACCTGTTCTGTTCAGTGGACCCGCCACTGTATACCTGTTCTGTGAACCCGCCAGGGCCGCCACTGTATACCTGTTCTGTTCAGTGGACCCGCCACTGTATACCTGTTCTGTGAACCCGCCACTGTATACCTGTTCTGTTCAGTGGACCCGCCACTGTATACCTGTTCTGTGAACCCGCCACTGTATACCTGTTCTGTTCAGTGGACCCGCCACTGTATACCTGTTCTGTGAACCCGCCAGGGCCGCCACTGTATACCTGTTCTGTTCAGTGGACCCGCCACTGTATACCTGTTCTGTTCAGTGGACCTGCCACTGTATACCTGTTTAGTGAACACGCCACTGCATACCTGTTCAGTTCAGTGAACCTGCCACTGCATACCTGTTCTGTGAACCCGCCACTGTATACCTGTTCTGTTCAGTGGACCCGCCACTGTATACCTGTTCTGTGAACCCGCCACTGTATACCTGTTCTGTTCAGTGGACCCGCCACTGTATACCTGTTCTGTGAACCCGCCAGGGCCGCCACTGTATACCTGTTCTGTTCAGTGGACCCGCCACTGTATACCTGTTCTGTGAACCCGCCACTGTATACCTGTTCTGTTCAGTGGACCCGCCACTGTATACCTGTTCTGTGAACCCGCCAGGGCCGCCACTGTATACCTGTTCTGTTCAGTGGACCCGCCACTGTATACCTGTTTAGTGAACACGCCACTGCATACCTGTTGTGTTCAGTGAACCCGCCACTGTATACCTGTACTGTTCAGTGAACCCACCGCATCAGTGCGCATACCTGTGCAGTTAAGTGAACCCACCTACCTACGTGAGTGCACGCAGTGTGATATACCACTCCGTGCATACCCGATATGGACAAAACAGGTAGAGGAAGAGGAAGAGGTAGTGGCAGAGGCAGAGGAAGGCCACCCGGCAGGTCTGCGCGAGGTCGTGTAAATGTAATTTCGTGTGGACCTGGCCCACAGTACAGTGCTCGGAAGAAGGCACGTCCCATCACCTCCCAAGATTGTCAGGACGTGGTTGAGTATTTAGCGACACAGAACACCTCATCTTGCTCAGCCACCAGCGCTACTACTAGCACCACTTCCGCTGCATTTGACACTTCGCAAGAATTATTTAGTGGTGGTGAAATCACTGATGCACAGCCATTGTTACAGCCAGATGAATTTTCACCAGCTCATATGTCTGCGTTACGCGACAACACTATGGATGTAACGTGTAAGGAGGATGAAGGACCTACACATTTTGATTTTTCTGAGGCAAGCGAAGCTGGGCAGGATGATTACGATGATGACGATGATAGGGATCCTCTGTATGTTCCCAATAGAGGAGATGAAGAGGGGGACAGTTCAGAGGGGGAGTCAGAGAGTAGTAGGAGGAGAGAAGTTGCTGAAAGAAGCTGGGGCAGCTCTTCGTCAGAAACAGCTGGTGGCAGAGTCCGGCACCATGTATCGCCACCTATGTACAGCCAGCCAACTTGCCCTTCAGCATCAGCTGCTGAGGTCCCCATAGTGCCCACATCCCAGGGTGGCTCAGCGGTGTGGAAATTTTTCAATGTGTGTGCCTCAGATCGGACCAAAGCCATCTGTTCGCTCTGCCAAAAAAAATTGAGCCGTGGAAAGGCCAACACTCACGTAGGGACAAGTGCCTTACGAAGGCACCTGGAGAAAAGGCACAAACAGCAATGGGATGGCCACCTGAGCAAAAGCAGCAGCAGCACACAAAATAAAAGTCACCCTCCTTCTCCTCTTCCTCCTTCAGGTGCATCATCTGCTTATGCCGCTTTCTCCCTTGCACCTTCACAGGCACCCTCCTCCACTCCGCCTCTGCCCTTGAGCGGTTCCTGCTCCTCTGCCCACAGCAGCAGTCAGGTGTCCGTGAAGGAAATGTTTGAGCGGAAGAAGCCACTTTTGGCCAGTCACCCCCTTGCCCGGCGTCTGACAGCTGGCGTGGCGGAACTGTTAGCTCGCCAGCTGTTACCATACCGGCTGGTGGACTCTGAGGCCTTCCGTAAATTTGTGGCCATCGGAACACCGCAGTGGAAGATGCCAGGCCGCACTTATTTTTCCAGAAAGGCCATACCCCAACTGCACCGTGAAGTTGAGAGGCAAGTGGTGTCATCTCTTGCGAAGAGCGTTGGGTCAAGGGTACACCTGACCACGGATGCCTGGTCTGCCAAGCACGGGCAGGGCCGCTACATTACCTACACAGCCCATTGGGTGAACCTGGTGGTGAACGATGGCAAGCAGAAAGCGGCGGACCAAATTGTGACACCTCCACGGCTTGCAGGCAGGCCTCCTGCCACCTCCTCTCCTCCTGCTACATGCTCTTCGCTGTCCTCCTCCTCCTCCTTGGCTGAGTGGCAGTTCTCCTCTCCAGCTACACAGCCCCAGCTCCGCAGGGCCTATGCTGCATGCCAGGTACGACGGTGTCACGCCATCTTAGACATGGCTTGTCTCAAAGCGGAGAGTCACACTGGAGCAGCTCTCCTGGCTGCTCTTAAGAAACAGGTGGATGAGTGACTGACCCCGCACCACCTGGAGATAGGCAACGTGGTGTGCGACAACGGCAGCAATCTGCTTGCCGCTTTGCATATGGGGAAGCTGACACACATACCCTGCATGGCACATGTCATGAATCTAGTGGTTCAAAGATTTGTGGCAAAGTACCCTGGCTTAGCGGATGTCCTGAAGCAGGCCAGGAAGTTCTGTGGGCATTTGAGGCGCTCTTACACAGCCATGGCACGATTTGCAGAAATTCAGCGTAAAAACAACATGCCGGTGAGACGCCTCATTTGCGATAGCCCCACTCGCTGGAACTCGACCCTCCTCATGTTCTCCCGCCTGCTAGAACAGAAGAAAGTCGTCACCCAGTACCTCTACAACTGGAGTAGAACGAAACAGTCTGGGAAGATGGGGATGTTCTGGCCCGACAACTGGACAATGATAAAAAATGCATGCAGGCTCATGCGGCCGTTTGAGGAGGTGACCAACCTGGTGAGCCGCAGTGAGGGCACCATCAGCGACTTAATTCCCTACGCGTACTTCTTGGAGCGTGCTGTGCGTAGAGTGGCGGATGAAGCTGCGAATGAGCGTGACCAGGAACCGTTACGGCAGGAACAGGCATGGGACCAATTTTCATCAGACCCAGCTGTTTCCTCAACACCTGCGGCAGCACAGAGGGGGGAGGAGGAGGAAGAAGAGAGGTCATGTGCAGAAGATGAGTCAGACTCAGAGGATGATGAGCAAGGTGTTTCTTTGGGGGAGGAGGAGGAAGAGGAGGAGGGGACAGCGGCAGGAGAACAACCGCAGCAGGCGTCGCAGGGGGCTTGTGCTGCGCAACCTTCCCGTGGTATTGTTCGCGGCTGGGGGGAGGAGGTTGACTTACCTGACGTCACTGAGGAAGAGCAAGAGGAGATGGAGGGTACTGGATCCGACTTTGTGCAGATGTCGTCTTTTATGCTGTCCTGCCTGTTGAGGGACCCCCGTATAAAAAACCTCAAGGGGAATGAGCTGTACTGGGTGGCCACACTACTAGACCCTCGGTACAGGCACAAAGTGGCGGACCTGTTACCAACTCACCGGAAGGTGGAAAGGATGCAGCACATGCAGAACCAGCTGTCAACTATGCTTTACAATGCCTTTAAGGGTGATGTGACGGCACAACGCCAGCAAGGTACCACTGCCACTAATCCTCCTCCCGTGTCCACGCAGTCAAAGACAGGACGCTCCAGCGATCTCATGGTGATGTCGGACATGCGGACGTTCTTTAGTCCAACGCCTCGCCATAGCCCTTCCGGATCCACCCTCCACCAACGCCTGGAACGGCAGGTAGCCGACTACCTGGCCTTAAGTGTGGATGTAGACACTGCTGTGAACAGCGATGAGGAACCCTTGAACTACTGGGTGTGCAGGCTTGACCTGTGGCCAGAGCTGTCCCAATTTGCCATCCAACTTCTCTCCTGCCCTGCCGCAAGCGTCCTCTCAGAAAGGACCTTCAGCGCAGCTGGAGGCATTGTCACAGAGAAGAGAAGTCGCCTAAGTCACAAAAGTGTTAAGTACCTCACCTTTATCAAAATGAATGAGGCATGGATCCCGGAGGGCTGCTGCCCGCCCCAAGACTAAGTCAGTCCCCGCACATACAGCATCTCTGCCTGCACGCCGTGTGACTGGCTGCCTGGCCTGCCCCAAGAAGACTAAGTCGCTCCCAGTCCCTCCACACAGCATGTCTGCCTGCAGGCCGCTTGACTACCTTCTCCGCCACCACCAACAGGGTCCGGGACTCCAGGCGGATTGCTGAATTTTTTAGGCCGCTGCTAGCAGCGGCCGCTGTAATAATTTTTCGGGTGCGTGTACATGACTGCCTAATTTTTCTGGCTGCACTGCGGGCAGCTGCAACAACAAAAGAAAAGGCATGTACATGCGCCCATTCCCCTTCGTGATCATTACCTTGCCGTGGTGAAGGGGCTTGCGTATCACAATGGAGCAATGACCGGCGCCTAGATGAGTGTCTCGGGGGGCACACCCACGATAATAAGGTCGTTGCCTCATTGTGGTCAGACCAAATTTGATCAGCTGGACAGTCACTGTTCTGTCATTCAGCTACATCAGCCAGGTGACCATATGGGCTTTAAAGCCACCAAAACCTGCACTCTCGCCATGGTGCGCGCACCAGTCCAGCACGGCCGTCACTACACAAACAGCTGTTTGCGGTGCGTTACACGATGAGTTTGGTGTGTCAGTGTGAAGCAGTACCTTAATTACACTACCTGATTGATGTATACACATGCAAGATGTTTGAAAGCAAGCACTTTAGGCCTGTCATTTAACATTCAATGTGATTTCTGCCCTTAAAACGCTGCTTTGCGTCAAATCCAGATTTTTCCCGGGGACTTTTGGCATCTATCCCACTCCGCCATCCCCCCCTCCAGGTGTTAGACCCCTTGAAACATCTTTTCCATCACTTTTGTGGCCAGCATAATTATTTTTTTTTTTCAAAGTTCGCATCCCCATTGAAGTCTATTGCGGTTTGCGAACTTTAACGCGAACCGAACCTTTCGCGAAAGTTCGCGAACCCGGTTCGCGAACCTAAAATCGGAGGTTCGGCCCAACTCTATTCAATACGCATAGGAAGTGGTGTAGAACATCCGGATTTTTAGCCAGTGTGTTGTGCGCTCTCCGGTTCTCATTGGTTTGTATTGGCCGGATGGTGCAGTCCGGCTCCGCTCCGGATACGGCTGCCGGAGGAGCCGGACCAAAAAATAGCGCATGTTGGGTCTTATGCCGGAGTCCAGATCCGGTCCGGATCCGGTCCGGACGAAACGGACGCATGTGAACGGACGCATAGGCTTTCATTGCTATGCCGTGCGTCCGTTCCGTCCGTTCTGCATGCGGTCCGGCTCCGGCACGGCGATTCCGGACGGCGACCGCTAATGTGAACCGGGCCTTAAAGGGAACCAGAGATGAAGCACCCTCATGTATTTTACCATATATATCAGTGGGAACATTAGAGAAAACACCTACCCTGCTATCTGTTTCATTCTTCACTGCTCAGCCTGCTTGTTAGTAGCCCTGATAAAATCCCTCACTGAGCATTCAGTCTGGCTTTGCTCAGGAATATTTATAGCTCAGTCTGTGTTCTCTGGTGTTTTTTCAAGCCCAAGCCTGCCCCCTGCTGGCTCTGCTCAGGAATTATTATAGCTGAGTCATTATAGCAAAGTCAGACTGAACGCTCAGTGGGGTATTTTATCAGGTCTGATAAGAAGCAGGCTGTGCAGTGCAGAATGAAACAGAAAGCACGATTGGTGTTTTCTCTAATGTTCCCACTGATATATATGGTAAAATACATTAGGGTGCTTTGTCTCTGGTTCACTTTAAGGAGCATGTAACGATTGGTGTCAGCGAGAACAGACTTCTCTGATTATTGGTGATCTGCAGTATCACCAATAATACAGATGCTATACCTGATTATGTGTGATCTGCAGAATCACCAATAATACTAGTATAGCCAAACACAGGACAACCAATGTAAGTGTAGGTGTTTGGTGCAACAGTAAAGATAGAGATACCCGCTTTCCCAGAGGAGCTGGAAGAGAGGAATATCTCTATATAACACAGGAGTACAAACTCCAGCAAGCTGGAGCTGCAGACAATGGAAAGATAGTTCACCCGAGGAGCGGATAGTATACTTCAAGCAAGTTTACTGATCACCCGAGGAGCGGGTGATTCAGACTGTAGTGTAGTCACTATCACCTGAGGAGCAGGTAGATAGAATAGTACTGTAGTGACTATTCACCTGAGGAGCAGGTGATGAAGACTGTACTGCAGCTACTGACCACCTGAGGAGAAGGTGATTCAGACTGTACTGCAGCTACTGACCACCTGGGAAGCAGGTGATTCAGACTGTACTGCAGCTACTGACCACCTGAGGAGCAAGTGATTCAGACTGTACTGCAGCTTCTGACCACCTGAGGAGCAAGTGATTCAGATAGTACTGCAGCTAGTAATCACCTGTGGAGCAGGCGATACTAAACAGAGAATCCAAAGTATAAAAGATTAGAAGATAGAACAGGCACTGCAGTAATGTTAGCGATAGCTGCTCACAACAATGTGACAGACGTGCAGAGGTAGCAGGCTGGGTTATAGCGTATCACTTTAAGCGTGCTCAAGCCAGAAAACATTCAAGAAGCAGTCACAGTTTGGAGAGAAAACAGGCTGGCACATGCAAATCCAAAGTAATAAAACAGCTTTATTCACTTCGGCTGATACAGAAAAAGATGCATATGTCTATAAAAGACTTTTAATCCTACCCTGCTGCTGATGGCTGTGAGGTTAAGTGGGGGGCGGTGGGGTCGCCTAACGACCGTTTCGCTCCGTGAGCATCTTCAGAGTCTACTGCGCACACTCGCATTCCGAACACCGGCAAATTTAAATGGACTGCTTGTCCCATTACGCGTAGTGCGCCAGACCTCGCCGCCCACCCCGTTTCCAGCGGAAGCCGCGTCACATGACGTCGGCAACCAGGAAAGGGATGCGTTCCACGGTGGTTCCGGCTCCATGCACTCCAATTAAGGTTAATGCACGGAGATCGGACATCCACTAGGTGGTGCTAAAGTATAAAATCAGCTGCTACTTCACACAAAACTGCTTGGCACTGTCAAGTGCCATTCAGCAAGTCTGTGTGGTGGATGGCTCTGGTAGAAAGAGACATTTTAAATTTAAAAACAATATAAAAGATTGATAATAGAGGGTATATAGTCAATCTTCATATGATCCGGTAGAACCCAAAATAGAGGAAAATATGGCTATACCAATTCATATTTCTTAATAACTGATACGTTTAATTAAAGAGAATGTCATCTCTAGATTGATTTATACCAGACCATATTGTGTTAAAACTGAATAAACAATCCAAGGCCACATAATGGGAACAATTCATTATATTCATACTAGGTGGATCATATCATTAAGAATAGACTTATTACACCCAATTCCCATTATTTGTAGATTGAACAGTTAAACTCAGTAACACATTTATGTTTAAAATCAATGATAATCAGTTCTAGACATCTACTAATATTATTCAACAGCTCTAAATACTATCAAGGGTCTAGAAAACAAGCCATATCGATATAGTCATTTAGACCTAAAGCTCCCATAGCATTTGTATCAATTATCCAACGTAATTCTCTGCGTAGTAGCAGATGTTCCCTATCCCTTCCTCTATGGGGTACTACCACATCCACATGTTCTAGTCCTGCAAATTTCAGGACTAATGGGTTGCCCTGATGCTGTGAGTTGACATGTTCAATTAAACGTGGGCACCCTTGTCCCGATGAAATGGATCTGATGTGGTCTTGTATTCTTTTCTTAAGTTTTCTAGTTGTCATTCCTATATAGAATCGGAGACATGGACACCAGATGGCATAAACTACATATCTTGTTTGACAAGTGATCATGGTTTTAGGTCTATTTTCTATGGGGCCTATCTTCAAACTTTTCCCCTGCTCCATCTGTGGACAGACCGAGCAGCGGCCACACTTCTAGTTGCCTTTTGGTCGACATTGGTCCAGCCAGTTCTCATTTTTTGGAGATCTATATTCACTCCTTGTGATCTTGTCCCCTATCGTACAGGCTCTTTAAAATTAACCAGAGGTGGATTTTTATATATTTCCCCCAGGATTGGGTCCCTTTTGATTATTCTCCAGTTTCTCATTCATTTTTTAAGGCTTAAACAGAATAATACCAATTATTGTGATTGTATGGATCAGGCTCGTGAATTAAAAATTAACTTACAGAGAAGAGGCTATAGTGAAAACAGCTCAAAATAGCTTTAGAAAAAGCAATACAAGCAGATAGAAAGACTCTGATACAGAGGAGAAACAAGAAAGGGAAAACCAAAGAAACAATCGGAGAGAGAATTACCTTCTCCTTTGACTACACCCCCATGCACAATGAGATCAAGAAGAGTATAATGAAAAACTGGAGAATAATCAAAAGGGACCCAATCCTGGGGGAAATATATAAAAATCCACCTCTGGTTAATTTTAAAGAGCCTGTACGATAGGGGACAAGATCACAAGGAGTGAATATAGATCTCCAAAAAATGAGAACTGGCTGGACCAATGTCGACCAAAAGGCAACTAGAAGTGTGGCCGCTGCTCGGTCTGTCCACAGATGGAGCAGGGGAAAAGTTTGAAGATAGGCCCCATAGAAAATAGACCTAAAACCATGATCACTTGTCAAACAAGATATGTAGTTTATGCCATCTGGTGTCCATGTCACCGATTCTTTATAGGAATGACAACTAGAAAACTTAAGAAAAGAATACAAGACCACATCAGATCCATTTCATCGGGACAAGGGTGCCCACGTTTAATTGAACATGTCAACTCACAGCATCAGGGCAACCCATTAGTCCTGAAATTTGCAGGACTAGAACATGTGGATGTGGTAGTACCCCATAGAGGAAGGGATAGGGAACATCTGCTACTACGCAGAGAATTACGTTGGATAATTGATACAAATGCTATGGGAGCTTTAGGTCTAAATGACTATATCGATATGGCTTGTTTTCTAGACCCTTGATAGTATTTAGAGCTGTTGAATAATATTAGTAGATGTCTAGAACTGATTATCATTGATTTTAAACATAAATGTGTTACTGAGTTTAACTGTTCAATCTACAAATAATGGGAATTGGGTGTAATAAGTTTATTCTTAATGATATGATCCACCTAGTATGAATATAATGAATTGTTCCCATTATGTGGCCTTGGATTGTTTATTCAGTTTTAACACAATATGGTCTGGTATAAATCAATCTAGAGATGACATTCTCTTTAATTAAATGTATCAATTATTAATCATGAAATATGAATTGGTATAGCCATATTTTCCTCTATTTTGGGTTCTACCGGATCATATGAAGATTGACTATATAACCTCTATTATCAATCTTTTATATTGTTTTTAAATTTAAAATGTCTCTTTCTACCAGAGCCATCCACCACACAGACTTGCTGAATGGCACTTGACAGTGCCAAGCAGTTCTGTGTGAAGTAGCAGCTGATTTTATACTTTAGCACCACCTAGTGGATGTCCGGATCTCCGTGCATTAACCTTAATTGGAGTGCATGGAGCCGGAACCACCGTGGAACGCATCCCTTTCCTGGTTGCCAACGTCATGTGACGCGGCTTCCGCCTGAAACGGGGTGGGCGGCGAGGTCTGGCGCACTACGCGTAATGGGACAAGCAGTCCATTTAAATTTGCCGGTGTAATGTCAGCTATTGCAGCCCCGCACGTTGTGCAGCCCCGCATGCGCAGTAGGAGCCTGCGTCCCATTAAATTGTGCAGCCACGGAAAACGTCCTAAATATCTCCGCTTCCGCACCACGTACGCCTCCAAAATTTTCAGATCTAGCTCTGTGCCGAATTGCAGTTCCCGAGACTGATTGCAGCAAACCTATCTCGGGAACTAGCGGGGCTAGGGGGCTGCAATTCGACACAGAGCTAGATCTGGGGGTCCCCTCCCTCCCCTGAAAGTTTCGGGAGTGTACGTGGTGCGGAAGCGGAGATATTTCAGGTAAATAATGTCTTACTTCCCACTGAGCATGCGCAATACTCAGTGAGGAAGGCTGCTTCCGGGCTGCAATATCTGACATTACACCGGTGTTCGGAACGCGAGTGTGCGTAGTAGCCTCTGAAGATGCTCACGGAACGAAACGGTCGTTAGGCGACCCCACCGCCCCCCACTTCACCTCACAGCCATCAGCAGCAGGGTAGGATTAGGAGTCTTTTATAGACATATGCATCATTTTATATGTATCAGCCGGAGTGAATAAAGCTGTTTTATTACTTTGGATTTGCATGTGCCAGCCTGTTTTCTCTCCAAACTGTAAACAGAGAATCCCTCACCAGTGACTAGGCTCACTGGTGAGGACAGGAGAGTCAGACAAGCAGTTTGGCAACGAGCGGACAGTTACGGTACAGAGACAGAAAGCTAAATCAGAGTAGTGTTTCAGGCAGAGTCGGCAACTATATCAGATAGGCAAAGGTACAGAATCAGTGAGCAGAAGAGTAGTCAAGCTAGCAGAAGGTCATAACAAATAATACAATTCAATTAGTACTTTAAGCTATCAAGAGAATCTGGCTAAGTGTGGATCCCCAGCTCCTGCTGGTTCTAGGCACACTTTGGGATCTGACTAGGTCTGAGTGCTAACACGTAGCATTTGCAACAGCAGACGCGGAGCGAGTGACCGACATGTCCTATATATACTACAAGCCCTCCACAGCGCCGCCCTCAGCCAATCCTGAGCATAGCTGGAGTCAGCTGACCGGCCGATCCGCTGACTCCCCTTCTACTTGCATAAAGGTCCTGTCGCCTGGTGCGCGCGTGCGTAGCCCTTAGTCTATGAGCAATTGAAGGACCAGGCAAAGCACCAGCATGTTGCTGCGCGGCGGGCGCCGCCAGCTGAACGCGGAGATAACCGCCATGCCGCTTGCTGTTGCGGCAGTATCTCCGCTATTCATTACAAAAATATTTTCCAAAAACACACCTTGTAGTTTTTGAGAAAATCAGTTTTTAAACAAAAAAAAAGGGGTTTAAAAAATATTTTTCTTTGCATTTTTAAAATTGATTTTCTTTTTGGAAAATTCTTTTTTTTTTACTTGTACCCAATATTCTTCTTAACATATGTACCAACTTTGGTAGCAATAGCACGTATGGGGGCTTGGCTATTAACCGCTAAAATAGGCACAAAATTTAGCGAAATTGCACGAAAATGACGCTAAAAATTACGCGAAATTATGAAATACTACGATTACATACGAAATCAATGAAGATTTTCCCTGAAGTTTTGCATTACGATTGTGATGCGTAAATGCGAATTTCGATGTGAAATTTTTCATATGCGAAATTTCGGCCCACCGCCGCCTACAGCAACAACCTATTCTGTAAGTTCTCAAAAGTTGTAATTGTGAGTTGTGCACATAACTGCAGTCTCACATCATCCTCTAGTTTTTTAACCTTGCGACGACCCTTAACATGTTCTGATTTGACCCTGGTAGGGTTTCAGTCCTTTAGCTACATGAAAGTAAACAGCTGATAAAACATCCATGCCAGGTTTGCTGGATCATCTGTGCACTTTAAACTAGCTCCACAGCCTTCTGCCTTAGTCCTGGATAGACACAGCAAGTGGATACCAGATGTTGTAGCAAAGTTACCAGATGTGTTTATGCAAATCAAGAAAGATGACTTTTTTTAGGAGATGAGGTCAAATTACCGAATGAATCAGACATCATCCAGGTAAAAGTGACACTGGAGCTAAAAAAAAAAAATCGACATACCCACAGGGCTGTAGAGTCAGTACAAAAATCATCCGACTCCGACTTCCAACCTCTGTTTATTAAAGGGACCCTGAGCAGTACTTTAAAAATTTCACTTACCTGGAGCTTCCTCCAGCCCACCGTAGGCCACGAGGTCCCCGGCGTCGTCCTGGCTCTTCTGCAGGTCCCGCTGGCGGCTCCGTTACTGGCGACACCCGGGCCTTGGGTTGACACTTTTTGGATTTGGATGCTTGACCGAAACACGTCATCAAGGCGGCCGGAATGACAGTATTGGGCATGCGTGGTTCAGAGTTAGAAAACCGCACATGCGCAGTACTGTCACGCCAGCCGCCGTGATGACGCGTAGCGGGCGGTGTGATGATGCATAGCGGCCCTCAAGCATCCAAATCCAGTAAGTGTCAGCCCGACACCCGGCTCGGGTGTCGCCGGTAACAGAGCCACCATTGGGACCCGCAGAAGAGCCAGGAGGACGCCGGGGGACCTTGCGGCCTACGGTGAGCTGGGTGAAGCCCCAGATAAGTGAAGTTTTTTATTTAAAGTACTGCTTGGGGTCCCTTTAAACCTCCGAATCTAGGTACCCAAAATGGCTCATACTCCCCGACTCCTTAGTCTAATACTTACCAGGGCTGTGGAGTTGGTACAAAATCATACGACTCCTCAGTTTATTAAACCACCAACTCCGACTCTAGGTACCCAAAATTGCTTTGACTCCGATTCCTCGACTCTGACTTTACAGGCTCTGGATACCATAGAGCAGGGGTAGGGAACCTTGGCTCTCCAGCTGTTAAGCAACTACAAGTCCCACAATGCATTGCAGGAGTCCGGCAGCCACAGTCATGATTAATAAAGGCAAATGCATGGTGGCATTTGTAGTTTTATCGCAGCTGGAGAGCCAAGGTTCCCTACCGCTGCCATAGAGCCACCCTGTTCCCTTCTCAGTGTCATCATTCCCCCACTCCCCCCCCAAGTCCAATAATTTGAGCAGCAGGTGAAATATGTCTTCAGTACTCCTTCTGAAGCCTTCTGAGGAGTCCCAAAGGTGCAAATTGTGACTGAGGACGGGAGGGGGAGGGGGACAAGGCCACTGAAAGATCTATGGGATTTCCCTCTAAAATAAGTGAGTATGTACCTTTTTTTTAAAGCATGCTTGAAGTTTGCTTTAAGAATTAGGGGTGAGAAAATTTCGGCATTTCATTTCTGGCATCATTTTCACATGTAGCACTGTTGCAAATACACAAAACCCAACATGCATGAGAATTCACTTTTCTTTTTACCACTGGTGATAATATGCACAAAAGTCTATGGGCATGCTAAAACAAATCTCTCCAACTCCCCTGAAGTCAACAGACATTAGAGAACACATTTTAAAGAAATACTAGCTGATGACCCGGCGTTGGCTGGTGTTGGCTCCATCCACTTTTCCTAACCCTAACACACAAACACTTAATGACCAAGATTGTGAGCTTTGGGGTCTTTGGCATCAATAATTTGTATATTCCCTGTATATCCCCTCTCCAGCATTTGAACCCCAGTCAACCAATGGCCAACTGTAGCAGGTTTGAGACATCTGCTATTAACAGTGTAAAAATGGCAGCAATTCAGATATTCCCCTTTAAAATCAACAAATGCATTTTGATTGGCTATTATAGGCTCCACCCACTTCCCTGAATATTAATCAGTCACCCAGTGATCATCTGGGCAAAGTTTGAGAACCCTACCATTAAAAGTGAAGAAGTGCTGCAGTTTACATTTTCCCAGGGAAATTTGTTTTTGACTCCACCCACTTTTTGTAATCTTGACACACAATGAAGTTTTGAGCTTTCGGGTTCCTGGCATCAAAATGGTATGCATGGAAACATTTTATCCAGCAAAAAAATCTGATTACCTGTTTGTGGCTCCGCCCCTTTAGTGAATTTGAACCCCAGTCACTTAATGACCGACTGTAGCAGGTTTGAAGCCTCTGCCATTAACAGTGTAAGAATGGCAGCTTTTTCAATATTCCTCTTGAAACTCAATAGGTGAGTTTTGATTGGCTGTTGTAGGCTCCACCCACTTTCATAAGTATTAATCCCAGTTATTCAGTGACCAACTGTGTCAAGTTTGAGAACCCTGCCAATAACAGAATGCCTGAAATCAATCTAACAAATCTGATTGGCTGTTTATGGTTCCACCCCCTTTAGTGAATTTGGACCCCAGTCACCCAATGACTGTTTTAGGTTGGAGGCCTCTGCCACTAACAGTGTAAGAATAGTAGCAATGTAAATATTCCCCTTGAAAATCAATAGATGAATTTTGATTTGCTGTTGTAGGCTCCACCCACCTTTCTGAATATCAATCTTAGTCACCCAGTGACCAACTGTGTCAAGTTTGAGAACCCTGCCATAAACAGTGTAAGAATGGCTGCAGTTTATATTTTCCCATGTAAAAAGTTTGTTGTTTTTGGCTCTGCCCACTATTTGTAACCTTGACATACAGTCACTCAATGACCAAGTTTATAAGCTCTGGGGTTTTTGGCATCAATAAGTTGCAATTTCTCACTGAAATTAAACAAATCTGATTGGCAGTTTGTAGCCTGCCCCCTTTTCAGAATGTAAACCCCAGTCTCCCAGTGACTGACTGTACCAGAATTGAGGCCTCTGCCATTAAGAGTGTATGAAGGGCAGAAATGTAAATATTTCCCTTGATATCAATCAATCCCAGTCACCCAGTGACCAACTGTGCCAAGTTTGAAAACCCTGCGATTAACAGTGTAAGAGTGGCTGCAGTTTATAATGTTCCATGCAAAAAATGTAATTGTTGGCTCCGCCCACTTTTTCTAACCTTGACATTCAGTCAATCAATTACCGAGTTTGTGAGCTTTGGGGTCCTTGGTATCAAATTGTATATTCCCATTGAAATTAAACAAATCTGATTAGCTGTTTGTGGTTCCGCCCCCTTTCTGTATTTGAACCCCCAGTTACCCACTGACCAACTGTAGCAGGTTTGAGGCATCCGCTATTAACAGTGCAAGAATGGCAGCATATATTCCCCTTGAAAATCGCATATACAAAACACATGTGTTTTATATGCGTTTTTTATGCTTTATTCTATTGCTTTTTATGCAAAACCCTTGAAAGACAACAGGAAGCGGAAATACATCAGAATTAAAAAAAAAAATTCATATAAAAATGCATGGAAAACGCATTATACAGCGTAACCATTAACTTTCATTATGTGCGTTTTTGATGCGTTTTTGAAAATGATGCAACAAAAACTAGCGTTTTTTTATATGCGTTTTTTTATGCGGCCCATTGACTACCATTGTAGGCAAAATCACTGCGTTTTCTGCAATGCTGGTGTTTCTGCTAAGTGTGTTCCCAACTTCCCAGCCTAAATTGGAGGCTTTGTTTGACTCATACAGCTATTAATTTAAAGGGAACCTGAAGCAAGAGGTATCTGGAGGCCGGGGGAAAGCTTTGCGCACACAGTGCGCCAAATAGCGTCGAGTATGGCGTGGCTGTAGCAGTGATGCTGTAGTCCGCGCCCTGCGCATGGGTAATTCAGGGATCCAGCCATTGCTCGACCGTAAATTACTTTTTCATCAGATTTGCTATGACTCGGAAGGGGAACAGTAAGTAACGCCACCCCAAATTTGTGCGGCTGCAGGGAGAGCCGTCATTCCTCTCACCCTGCGCCAAAATAATAGGGGGCGTAAACCAATGTACGCCAAGGAGGCTGCCATATTGATTTCCTTTTAAACAATGCAGATTGCCTGGCTGTCCTGCTGATCCTCTGCCTTTAGTATTTTTAGCCGTAAACGTTGAACAACCATGCAGATCAGGTGCTCTGACTGAAGCCTGAATGGAGTAGCTGCATGGATGTTTCTGGTGTGATTCAGACACTACCGCAGCCAGATAGACCAGCAGGACTGCCAGGCAACTGGTATTGTATAAAAGGAAATAAATATGGCAGCCTCCATCTATCTCTCAATTCAGGTGTCCTTTGAAAAAAAAAAAAAAATATCCAGTTGAGCTTGCAGAGTAACAGTTTTCTGTTCTATGGTTCAGGGAGACCTTCAAAAAAATCAGCCCTGGTGTCTCTGACTTGTGGTATTTGCTTTGCAGGTGGAGGAGAGACAGAGAGTGGAGGATGACACAGCGCTGAACGGAATCCGCCTTCACTGCGTGAACCGCACAGACCCCGACATGGTGGAGAGCAAAACCATCTATACCATCCAGTCTTCAGAAGCACCGTGAGTAAAGGCCACCTGATGATCCGGTGGTTTGGCTGGCTGGATAGTGTACTGGTTAAGGGCTCTGCCTCTGACACAGGAGACTTGGGTTCAGATCTCAGCTTTTCCAATTCAGTAAGGAGTCCCGGGCTAGACCCCCGCCAACTGAGTGCGCTCTAGTGGCTGCCTCATGTGTTTGTTTTTAATTAGATGCCATCATAGAGACATAGAGACTCTGGGAGGTTGATTGTGTGTTCACTTATATCATTGTCCAACCAAGTGCTTGATTTGGTTGATGTCAGTTCGTTAGAGTAGAGGCAATCTTCGCTCGGGGGTGGGGGGTGCGGGGGGGGGGGGGGGGGTAAGGTTAGGCATGAGGGAGGGGTGTTTTTCAGTTAGGGGTGTGTGTGTGTGTGTGTGGGGGGGGTGTTTATATTAGGTGGGGAGTGTTAGGCTTCGGTGGGGGCATCTTTACGGTTAGGCGTACAGGGTCTAGGGTTAGGTCTGGGGGTTGTTTTTAAGTTTTTTGTACACATGCAATATTTGTCAGTCAATAGTAACCAATTCAACCAAGGATCGTTTGCGCAATTAATCTGTGTACAGAGACTGCCTAATGTTACTTTAGAATCCAGACCTACGATGTCTGACACAATATTATTTCCCCCCTCCCCCCCCCACCCCCCCCGGCCACAGAACACTGCTCCTTTGTGCGCTGCTGATTGTTGTCCCCCATCATTGCTACAGAACACATCTCTAGCCTGAAGGATTGGCATGTGTCTGCACACCATCAGCCCCCGATTGTTTTCCATTCCCCAATGGACAACAATAACTGCATGTGTGTACTTATGGAGAAATGAACATGTTTTGCTTCTGAAAAACCGAGGTTTTACTTTGCAAAATAGCTGTCAGGCCTCGTACCCTAACTGCTTTTAATCACTGTGTCTACCCAAACAGATGAAAAGGCTTTTACAGCAGCAGTGCCTCGCTGTCTCTCATTTCTTCATGATTGCTGCTGCATGAGAGCACGTTGCAGGTGGTCCCCAGGAGTTTATCCAAAGAGGGATATTTGACTGACAAAAAAAGGAAATGACTAAGTAAATAAATAAATAAATAAACTGATTAATGCTTAAAGGAGCCCTATAGTGAAAATTATGCTGTTCCATTGTCCCCACCATCAGTTATGTAATATGGAGAGCATACATTTCTTCATAGAGCTTGGGTTAAAAAAAATAGCTCCTAACACCAATTCTACTCTCCTACACAGCTGATCTGCATCACTACAGCAGCTCTTCCTGATAAGAATATGATGGGCAGGGCTGTTTCCCTGCTCTGTGCTAACTGCTAGCAGACTTCTGTCTCTGCCACAGCTGATTTATACCATAGCTCACACACTCCAGATCCCCATGCTATTGCTTTTCACATGTAGCAATAATGCAAATAGCTAAGTAAGTAAATACTTAGCAGCCTGTTTATTTATGTACTTTTTGGCTACATGTGAAAAGCAATAGCATGGAGATCTGGAGTGTGTGAGCCACATAATAAATTAGCTGAGGCAGAGTCACTTAGGCTGCATTTCCACTTGTGCGGTGCGAATCGCCGCAGTAAAAATTCGCATGCGGATGCGAAATTCGAATGTGGGTCCATGCGAATTTTCATGCGAATTCGCACGCGAATTTGCATGGATGACGATGTATGCGAATGTAACCATGGCAGTGCTGGTGCGCTTTTCCATTGTTTCTGAGGCGAATGCGCATAAAAATTCACATGAAAATTCGCATACCCAAACCTCATGCGAATTTCCTATTAAATACATTGTATGTGATTCGCATAGCGGTATGCGGTATGTGAATTCTGATGGCTCTGCCAATGCGAATATTTTCTGCACAGAAAAACGCAAAGGAATTCTGACAAGTGGAAACAGTCCCATTCACTTGTATTGCTATGCGAATTTGCATGCGAAAACCACATGCGAATTCGCGATAGTGGAAATGAGCCCTTACTGCTGAGAGCAGGGAACAGCTAGCCCGTCATGTCAGGACAGCTGATTTAATGACACAGATCAGCTATGTATGAGAGGAGAATTTGTGTTAGGAGATATTTTTTTTTAACACAAGCTCTATGGTGAAATTTTTGATGTCCATATTAAATAACTGATGGTGGGGATAATGGAACAGCAAAATTTTTCACCGTAGTGCCCCTTTAAAATAAAAACTATAAGGTTTTAATTATGAATGTTATTTTCAAAGCAATTCCAAGCTGTTAAACCTTAATGAAATCCACCTTTAGTTCTTGGCATGACCTGCCTCAGGAAGTCCTTGGGTACCATAATGGGAATGTATTTGACACCTTCTTGTGGTGCAAAAACCCACAGACACCATCTTGGGATGTTATGATGTTTTTTTTTATCTGGTAATGGGTCCTCTCTCTCCACAGATGGGGCAAGTGGACTGAGATCATGTGGTGCCCTGAAGGCTATATCTTGAGCTTCAGCATGCAGGTGGAGCCGCACAGGAAGGGCATAGATGACACAGCCGCTAACAACTTCATGTTCCTGTGCTCTGACTACAGCGTCCTCCTGGGGCCGGGCCTGAGCTGGGGGCACTATGGGAGGTGGAGCGGCCTTTGCCTGAATGGAGTCTGCGGGATAAAGACCAAGGTGGAGCAGCCGCAAGGAACCGGGGATGACACGGGCCTCAACGACGTCCAGCTGGCCTGCTGCAATCCGGCCAAGGACAAAATCGGATAACGCTGGGAGGGGGAGGGAGACACTACGCCGTAATTGTATGAATGTGATTGCCTTATCAATTTACATTGCCATAGTCCTCATGAAAGAAATAGAATATGCGTAATTTTTTGTATGTCCAAAATAAAAATAACTCAGTAAACTATTTTTATTATTAATTTTTGATTATTTTCAGATGTAAAAGTACAAAACGAAACTGGAAAGAACGGCGCATGAGCCCCTACAGAAAAACCGGCACTGCCAGAGGTGCCTATTGTGAAAGCCGCAACTAGTGGCAAAAGATAGAAATCTGAGCGCACAGCGTCGTTCACTGCAGGTGCCTCCCGGTGCCAAAATTGACATTCTTTGCCGCACATTGTGGCTTTTATAATAGGTGTGATATGTAGCAAGCAGTGAAAGTTATTTTCGCAGGTGCTGGGGGCATGTGGAAACAGGCGCCATGAGGCGCCAACATTTACCTTGCTTGCCGCATTCACGGCTTTGCGGAAGAGGGGGATTAAGGTTTATGAAGGGTTTTAGATGCACTAAAGGATTGGGGTTAGACACCATGGGGGGGGGGGGTCTTAGGGTTAGGCCTGGAGGAAGGGTCTTAAGGTTAGGCACCCCTAGGGGGATCTTAGGGTCAGGCACCACTGGGTGGGGTGTCTTAGGGTCAGGCACCACCAAGGAGGGTTTTAGGATTAAGCACCACCGGTGGTGGGGGGGGGGGGGGGGGGGGGGTTAGCGTTAGAAATCAGTAGAGGGAGGTTTCTGAGTGAGAGTAATAATAATAATAATAATTCAAATTTTTGTATAGCACTTTTCTCCTGTCGGACTCAAAGCACTTGCCCAGGAACTCCTATTAAATAGGTGCTGGCTTACTAAACAAGAAGAGCCAGAATTTGGACCGAAGTCGTCTATGCCAGAGGCGGAGCCCTTAACAATTACAATATCCAGCCATACAGTAGGGCTAGGCTTAGCCATAAAATATCAGTAAACATTACCGATATTGTACTATCAGAATCCAGCAGTAGAATATAACTAATTGTAGCGATATTATACTAGCGGCAATCCCCTGTGCCCTTTTTTCCCAGGTGTCTTTATTTTATGTATGCACTACAAAATAATATTTCACATTTCTCACTTGCAGCGAGAAGGTGGCACTTCAGATTAAAGAGACAGAAAATCCCAAACTTGGTTTGTAACCTGACACTAAATTGGGATGTGAAGGGAATGAGCAGGATAGAGGTGGAGAAGGCATGGAGAGGCAGGGCCAGGGAAGGGGCTGGCTAGAGGCAGATAAGGGGTACAGAGAGGCAGGAAAGGGGCGTTCCTAATGCCAAAGGGGCGTTATGCAGGAGTGCCCCTTCTGCAAAGGACACCTCTTTCCCACTAGGCTGCTGATTAGCTTTATGTTGGTAGATTTGGCTGCTCAAAGGGCCACCCTACAGTGTTAGGAAGTCTTGCCCAAGAACATCTTATTGAACCTAGCCAGGATTCAAACCCTGGTCTCCCATGTCAAAGGAAGAGCCCATAGCCATACACTTTCTAGCCACAACCTAAAGCCTTAAAGGGGAACTGAAGAGAGAGGTATATGGAGGCTGCCATGCTCATTTCCTTTTAAGCAATACCAGTTGCCTGGCAGCCCTGCTGATCCTCTGCCTCTAATACTATTAGCCATAGCCCCTGAACAAGCATGCAGCAGATCTGGTGTTTGAGACTTTAAAGTCAGATCTGACAAGACTAGCTGCATGCTTGTTTCTGGTGTTATTCAGATACTACTGCAGAGAAATAGACCAGCAGGGCTGCCAGGCAACTGGTATTGATTAAACGGAAATAAATAAGGCAGCCTCCGTATACCTCTTGCTTCAGTTCCCCTTTAATAAGATTATGTCCAAGATTATATTGGAAAAAAAGTACTTTCTTTCCATAACAAATAGCACGGGTAGCACGGTGGCGTAGTGGTTAGCACACTTGCCTTTCAGCGCTGGGTCCCTGGTTCGAATCCCAGCCAGGTCAACATCTGCAAGGAGTTTGTATGTTCTCCCCATGTCTGCATGGGTTTTCTCCGGGCACTCCAGTTTCCGCCCACATCCCAAAAACATACAGATAAGTTAATTGGCTTTCCCCTAAAAAATTGGCCCTAAACTACGATACATACACATAGGACATATGACTATGGTAGGGACTAGATTGTAAACTCCTCTGAGGGACAGTTAGTGACGAGCCTATATATACTCTGTACAGTGCTGCTGATGATGTCGGCGCTATATAAATACTAATTAATAATAATGAAAATTTGCTACAAGCTACCGGCTTTAGGCAAGAAATTTATTATTCATTCAGATCTTTTTAATATTTTCATGTATTCATTCTAATTCATTTTGAGTAAGGATGAGCTGAAATTACGCCTATGCGTAATTACACATTGTAATTTGCAATTACGCGATGTAATCATAATGCAAAATTTTGGGGGAAATTGTAATGAATTTCGTATTTAATTGTAATGATTTGTAGTTTCGTGTAAATGTTTGCGTAATTTTCACATAATTTTGTGCCAACTTTAGCAGTTAATAGCAAACCCCCCATAGATGCTATTGCTACCAAGATTGCTGCATGTGTTAAGGAGGATAGTGGGTACAAGCCCCAAAAAAATAATTTTTGAAAAAGACCTTGTTGTTTTTGAGAAAATCGATTTTAAAAATGCAAAGAAAAATGGTTTTGAAAAACTGTCATTTATCTGGGTTTAAAAAACATCTTGCTTTGCATTTTTAAAAATTAATTTCTTCAAACTCTTCAAGGTCTTTTTCAAAAATTATTTTTCTTTGCTTGTACCCGCCACTTTTCGTCTTAACATATATAGCAATTTTGGTGACAGTAGCATGTGTGGGGGCTTTGCTTTTCACTGCCAAATTCGGCACCAAATTACATGAAAATTAATGTGAAATTATGAATGATTATACAAAATCAATTGAATTAACAATTTGTAATTACGTATAGGCATAATTGCAAACATGTATGTGAGATTTTGTGTAGTTATTAGCTGATTACGATTATCACTGATTTAGACTATTGACCATTTTGTCAGTTTGATATCTTATGAAGATTTTGCTGCACAGCACATTTTATTCCTGTCCTGTAAGGACCTCAGCGTTCCGTACATAAACTGAGCATACATGACCTTTAATTCAGAGGCGGACATAGGCCCGTGCAGACCGTGCAGCCGCACAGGGGCCCCATGTCCTCTAGGGCCCATGCCATTGGACCAGTTAGGGCTTGATTATCCTCTTAGCTTTTCTCCTTGTACTTATCTCTGAAACAGTGATCATTACTTGTACCCCAGTCATATACAAGTTTAAAATGTGTGCTACATTAAAACAGTGCCTAGAGAATGTGACCTAAGTTCATGTACTTTCATCTTATGGGCATTGTTTGGATCCAACCATGATCTGTTATGACCACACCCACTCACATGGGGCCCGCTTCATTTATTTTTGCACAGGGGCCCATTGTTGGCTTTGTCCGCCACTGCTTTAATTAGTTGTTTATAAGATGAAATCTTATCTGATAACATTTCTGTCAATCACAGGAGCATCACTGTGTGACATGAAAACAGGGAACTCAGTGAGGGAACAAGGAACTTGTGACATTATGTGACATTTCGGAAACATCTTTGACAGAATTTTTTAGCTTGAGAATTAAACTCTGTCAAAAGGTTGAGGCTGGTTTCACACTGAATATTAGTGGTATCGGTGCGATGCGACCCGGGCATCGGGGCCACACTCCATTTCTCTGTTACAAGCGTAGCAAAGCAGTAGCAATGCGAGCACAGCCGCATGTGCGCAGTACCATGGAGCCTGCAGCTCCGGCTTCAGGGCCGGCCCTGCTATAGAGGCAAAGGGGGCAATTGCCCCAGGGCCCCCGATCCTGCTAAATTCTGCCTGCTCCGGGGGTCATGCATGACTAGTCGCAGCAGTAATTAACCTGTCCCGGCGGGCGGTGGTGGCTACACAGTCACTCTTTCCAGTCCTCTCTATGACCCGATGTGTGTTTACACAAAACACGTGCCAGGTCTTATGCTGGGCATACATGGTTCATTTTATATTATCAATTGAGCTGCTGATGGTTCGATTGATAATATTCAACCTGTCCGATCACCGCGGCGGGTCGATACCGCGTTCGATCCCCGCGGGCGGACAATGGTAGAAACGAAAGGCAGATAAGGAAGTGCCCGCGGGGACGAGCGGGGATCGATCCGCACGCACACGCGGACAAGCGGTGGTGCATAATCTAACCATGTATGTCCAGCATTAGAGAAGGAGGACTGTGTGGAAAGAGTGCTCGGACTGTGTAGCCGCCAGGTTAGTTACTGCTGCGGCTTGTCACACAAGGGTCCCAAGAGCAGAGAGGAGAGGTAATTGCCGTGCGGGTGTGGGTGGGAGGAGCTGGTGGTTGGATGTTAAGTCAGGGGGCCCCCGATTTAGTTTGCCCCAGGGCCCCGGAGCCCCTTGAATCGGCCCTGTCCTGCTTACTGGGCATGTGTGAGCGTGCTCACACTTCTACTGCACAGCCACACTGAGGGAAGAGGAAGTGTACGTAGTGATGATTGTAATAAGCTAATTAGGGTTATGTGAAATGATGCATACATTTTCGCAATTACACCTATACGTAATTACAAATTGTTCATTCAATTGACTGTATTATCCTTCGTAATTACGCATGAATTTATGCATAATTTACGTGTAATTTTGTTCCGATTTTGGCGGTGAATAGCAAAGCTTCCATACATGCTATTGCTATACCAAAATTGCTACATACTGTTAAGGATAACAGTGGGTATAAGTCAGAAAATAATTGTTAAGAAAGACCTTATCATTTTCCAAAAAATTTATTTTAAAAATGCAAAGAAAAAGATTTTTTAAACTCAGAAAAATGACAGTCTAAAACCATTTTTCTTTGTATTTTTAAAATCAATTTTTAATTATTTTTTTTAATTAAAAATGACAAGGTCTTTTTGAACAATTCTTTTTTTATCTTGTACCCACTATTCTCCTAGAGGTGAATGGTGTACATTGATGGCGTTGTTTACTTCAAATACAGGAAGTTGGCAGTGATGTCACTTCCTGTATATAACCCCATTACTATGCACAGCTCGCCTCTATCATTACTTTGGGCCACTGCTGATCTGAGGTCTCAGTATGCCTGCCTGAGCTGCACAATGAGCTAGGGGAACTGACAAGAGGCAGATGTGTATACAGACACTTCCGAGGTCCAGGTCTGTGGATGAAGGCTGGAATCAAGCCAGATGTAAAGCTACGGACATACATGCGATAACTGTCATCTGAAACGGCCAACAACGACCTTTTTCAACAGACTATCGTTATGTGTGTGTACGCAACAAGGCTGCAGCAATTGGGGTCATACAGGTGGGCACGTTGGGCTGCAAAGATTCTAGGCACCACAGCAATAGATCCCGATTAGTGCCCCAGATCTACTCCCCTAGCAACGCCCTGAAACTGGAGATAGGCTGCTGCTTTAGCTCAAATCTAGCCTGTGCTTCAAGTGCACCCTCTACTGGTTTGCTCTCTATATCGAATGTTGTTGTAGATAGTCAAGTACAGAGGTTGAGTCACTATTCTCGCATAATCTAAGATGTGATGAAGAATTTTGAGTAATAAAAGGTGCAGGGAGAAAGGAGAGACTTAAAGGGAAGGTTCAGGGAGGGATAAAAAAAAATAAAAATCCATATCCACTTACCTGGGGCTTCCTCCAGCCCGTGGAAGGCAGGAGGTGCCCTCGCCGCCGCTCTGGAGGCTCCCGGTCGTCTCCGGTGGCCAACCCGACCTGGCCATGCCCGGCCGACAGGTCGGGCTCTTCTCCGTTCCAATCTGCGCCTCACGAGGGCGCGCTGACGTCATCGGACGTCCTCTGGGCTGTACTGCACAGGCGCAGTAGTTCTGCACCTGCGCAGTACAGCCCGGAGGACGTCCGATGACGTCAGCGCGCTAGCGTGGACCGCAGAAGAGCCCGTCGTTGGAGCGCAGAAGAGCCCGACCTGGCAGCCGGCCTGGCCAGGTCGGGTCGGCCACTGGAGACCATCGGGAGTCTGCGGAGCTGTGGCGAGGACACCTCCTGCCTTCCACGGGCTGGAGGAAGCCCCAGGTAAGTGGATATGGATTATCCCTCCCTGAAACTTCCCTTTAAAGAGGATCTATAAGGAAAAAAGTGCCCCTGGGGGGTACTAACCTCCCGAGCGGCGAAGCCGCTAGATCCGCTAGATCCTAATGAGGCTTTCCCTGTTTTCCTCCATCCCTCCATTCCAGTGCTGTCAGCCACCGATCTGCCGATACGCTTTCTGGGCTCCAGGATCTTGTTAAACATATTTTTATTAAAGAAGTTTAAACAGCATATATAAGGTATACATTCATATCAAGAATGATACACATGGTGACAACCTTAAGATTAAATCTTTGATATGTCGAAAACTGGCATAACAGTACAATATCATATACCTCTAATATGAGAGAGAAGGGGAAAGGTAGAAGAAAGAGATTAGGATAGAAATGGAAAAGAAGAAGGGGTGGGAGGGTACAGGATACCGGAACCATCCTCAGACCCCTCACCAAGTCCGAGAAGGAGAGAGAAAGAAGAAAAGAGACAGAAGAAGATAGAACTAGAACAGCAATAAACAAAACAAGACAGAAACAAAGACCACAACATCAAAAAGGATCCACAATAGAAATCTGAATAATAAAACGAATCACATAGCATCACAACTTAATAAACATGACTCAGTAAAGGGTTGAAACCCTTCATAACTTATAACATAGTTATTACCTAAGAGACATTAACAACTCATAACTATGGAGAGGCATAGACTGGAAGAAAGTTGCTTGGTGGTAAGCCCTGCTTCCAAACACTCCCTCAATCTAGATGCGAGGAGAAAGCCCTAAAGCTATAGGCTAGATGCGTCGCAACACCCTTAACCATTTCAGCCCGCTGGGATTTTTCACCTTATGCATCGGAGCAATTTTCACCTCCCATTCATTCGCTAATAACTTTATCACTACTAATCACAATTTATTGATCTATATCTTATTTTTTCCGCCACTAATTGGGCTTTCTGTGGGTGGTGCATTTTGCTAAGAGCCACTTTACTGTAAATGCATTTTAACAGGATCAATACGAAAAAAAATGGAAAAAATTCATTATTTCTCAGTTTTCGGCCATTATAGCTTTAAAATAATCCACGCTACCATAATTAAAACCTATGTATTTTATTTGCCCGTAGGTCTCGGTTATTATACCATTAAAATTTTGTTCCTATCACAATGTATGGCGCCAATATTTTATTTGGAAATAAAGGTGCATTGTTTCCGTTTTGCGCCCATCACTATTTACAAGCTTATAATTTAAAAAATGTTTGTAGTATACCCCCTTCAAATGCATATTTAAAAAGTTCAGACCCTCAGGTAACTATTTTTGTCTTTTTTTTTTTTTTTATTGTCATTTTTTTTTTCTATGAAAAATTTTATTTGGGGAATATATTGGTGTGGGACATAAACAGTAAATTTTTAATGTTGCTGTATGTGTAAATTGTAAAGTAAGAAATGTGTAGATGTAGTTTTACTATTTGGCCACAAGATGGCCACCTTCATTTTTTTTTTCCCTCCATGTACTTCTCGCTAAGCGGAAGTACAAGGGGGATGCGGACAGTTTTCCGGGCAGAAGAGCCGAAGCCTCACGGGTGAGCGCTTCGGTTTTTCTGCGGGGGACAGGGATCGGTGATCGGGAACCATGTTCCCTTTCACTGATCCCGGGGCTACCAGGGGACACTGCGGGGACATGGGGGCGTGCCCGCGATCGCACGCAGGAGCGCGCAGGAGTGGGAGAGCGCAGCAGAGCAGCCGCCCGGACATGAGCTTTACGTCTGGGCGGCTGAAATGGTTAATAGAGACCAGTCAACCAAGAGTATAGAAGTAAAGGACAGGACCACCACATATGTAACTGAGACCCCACCTTTGTGTGGCATCGCCAGCAGAGATCAGACACCACAGGGAACATCTCATGTAGAGCTAATGGGCACCTATACCTATTTGAAAATAGCTTATAATTCCTTTCCTGTAAATGGGTAAACATACAGGGCTTGATTCACAAAGTGGGGCAAACTGTTAGCACGCTGGTGAAAAGCCCCTCAGTTTAGGCATGATAAGTTTAGGTGTGATAAGTTTAGGCATGATAATTATAGCACCAACTGTGTTGGCACCGCAGTGCACAGCTGATCAAAAGTTTTGCGCTAGCAAAGTCTGGTGCATGCAAAACGTCGCATAGAGTTTAATGGTGCTGCTTTGCGCACGGGACTTTGCGATCTAAACTTATCTAAACTTATCACGCCTGAACTTATCACGCCTAAACTTATCATGCCTAAACTATTATCATGCCTAAACTTAGTTTAGGCATGATACACCAGCGTGGTGCAATGGTTCGTTCACCAGCGTGGTGTAATGGTTATCACGCCTAAAGTCTTTTAGGCGTGATAACTGGGTTATCACCGCTTTGTGAATCGAGCCCACAGAATGCATGAGTAAGCGTAAATGCTTTACACCTTTGATCTGTGGAAAAGAAAATTCCCAACATTCTTTCCCATTTTGTACAAAAGATAGGGCCCACATCAAGTTCCTCTTCCCTCAACAGCCTGTACCCCAGAGAGACCAGATGAGTAGGTTTAGGTTGTTCTGAGCAGAGAGTTTCGAAAACTAGTGAGATTAGTAGCCATAACACTCACAGCACCCAGAGACTTGCAAAAGGATGTAAATTGTTTCCAGACTAGTTATTCTGAATCCAATGAAAACCCAGCATCTGGGATTGGAATACACAGAGGGGGAGCCTGATCTGACATGTCTGACCTGAGGCCATGAACTTCTAACAAGGGAGAGAACGGAGCGACACCTTAAGCCTGGAGGAAAAGCTGGATTATCAAACGTGTGAAAGAGGACTTGGATGGGAAGAGATATTAAACTTTACTCTGATTCTACTCCAAATGGATATCACCTGTCTTGCTAAGGGGGAATGTAACAAGAGGGTGGGATTAGATCAGAATCGATCCATGGTAGAGAATGGGGAAAGGGATTCCTCAGAGTATGATTCCCTAACAGTTTTGTTTATGTACATCCAGTCTATGATCCTTGCTAT